>NC_056736.1:779694488-779821988 GCF_019279795.1 Protopterus annectens | reverse complement strand
GTATGGGGTTTGTGGGTGCTGGAAGGCTTTCCTCTCTGCAAAAACATTCTCTTTTACTTCCCATGATCTGATTATTAAGCCCTGAGGCATGTGCAGTAATATGCACATGCTCCACAGCTAATACTCAGAGCATGTACAAAAAGGTGTTAACATTTATTTGTTGATGATTCAGTGGTGTAAGTATGTCAACATTATACACTCTAACATTTGTGCTGAATGGTTACTAGTAGTAGATCCATAAGTATGCATGGATCTACTACTATTAATTTTACATATATATCTATAGGTGGTGCTGCGGTAGCATTGTCGCCTCACAGTAAGACGTTGTCCCGTTCGATTTTCAGCTAGAGCGTCTTCTGTGTGGAGACATATGTGAATGGGCGTAGCTTCATTGAAGGTTGTCCATCAGGGCCGGCAACTTGGCACATAAAAATCTACTGCCAATCATTAGCGGACCAGAGTTTTGCTGTGGCTACCCCTGACCTGGAAAAGCCGAAAGACACAACATCTATATATCTATATATATATATATATATATATATATTGTTAGAAAAATATATAATAGTAATATGCATGCTTAGTGCACTTGAGTTTTAAAAGGGTTAATACATTTATTCTGTTCACACTGCATGAATCTGCACAGCTATTACAAACTTAACAAGAGGCATTTCATTTCTGCTAATGTCATGAAAATAACAAGAGACTTTTCATTTCTGCTAATGTCATGAAACCTAACAAAGAGATATTCATTTCTGCTTATGCCATGAGAAAGTATGTTTCTGCAAGAAGCTTTGATAAAGAAAACAATAGATGCTTGAAAGTTTAAACCATAGTCAGCATTACTTGTACTAAAGCTAGAAATGTACCTTGAATCTAGGCAAAATGTGACACATGTATTAGAACTGCACAATTGAAGAATTGAAAAGTTAAGGTGGGCTAAAATAAGCCCAAGGCCAGGTTATTTTTCTCAAAATGTTTTGCAAGCTAGCAAATAATCTAACCTAGTCAGCAATAAGTCTAGTAAAATTTTCTGTAGAACAATACAGAAATCTGTGTCTAACTACGTCAGCAATAGAATAGTAACATTTTCTGTGTGACATGAAGAGAACTGTATAAGAATAACATACTGATCACCAAAGAGCTAGACAAACCTTGTGCCTACATGCTTTGTCTCCTTGCTGCAAGTAATAAAGGGTGCCTTGCTTGAACCTAATGTGAATTGGTCTTTGAAGTTTTTTTCCTTTGATAGATTGGTCCTTCAGACCGGAACCCTCTCTTCACCTCGGATCAGACGGCCAGGTGGTTGAAACCGTATGGGGAAGAAACCAAATCGGTTCTTCTTATATGGAAAGTCCTCCGACTAAATTGTCGTTCAAAAGAGGTCAGCCACTTTCTGATCTGTGACTGAAGGACGGGTCTCCGTGAATCGGTGATCAATCATGTGGGCTCAGGTGAGGTGAATCTACTTTTTTCTGTTTTTTTTGTTTTAGATCAGGGACTAGATGTGTATTGTTTTTGTCAGACTATATTTTTCTTACAAGTCAGGGACAAGAAAGATTACTGTCTTGTCATAGATCAGGAGAAACAGAATAAGTAGGCAGTCATTCTGAAGAGACTATAACAAAATCCGTGGTATCACGTTAAAAATTGAAGAAAAGTTACGTAACGATCAAAGGGTAGAACAAAATGGGTAATAATTGTACAAAAAGACCCCAAAATCCGCCGCTAACTGAAGATGCAAAATATATGCAGTCACAGCGCTCCGACAATATTAGATATTATTCCAAATGGTTTAATAAATATGAATTTGACGGAAAATTAGAAAAAATCCTCGCTTATCAAACTTATCAAACAGCTCAAAACCGATTCCAAAGGTTGGGTAAAAAAGCAACATCGATTAGGAATTCCTCAGGCACACAGGTAGCTTGAGGAAGTAAACGTAGGGAACAAAAGAACAAAAATTCAAAAGCAATGTTTTTAGATAAGGAGGACAATAACTTAGTAATAGCATCAGCACCTCCACCTCCCTTACCAGAATATGAAGCAAGTGAACAGGTTAGTCCACCCCCATGATATCCTGTAGTCACTGAAGATAGAGATATTATGAAACTAATACTGACTAAAATTAGAGATCCCATCAGGACCAGGTCCCGAACAAAGGCAGGTAATTCAGAAGAAGGCATCGAGTTATGGCAAATGGTTAAGAATTCACGATCTATAAGTGAAGAAGAAGAAATATGCCCACTTATAGTAGTACCCAATCCTCAGGCAGGTCAAGACAATCAGGACCCAACTATCTTAGTGTATAGACCTTGGAGTCCGGAAGATATCCGTAAAGCCACTGAGGGAATTCCCCATCCAAAGGTTAATTTTAGAAAATTCTCAGAAGATTTACAAGGAATGAGGCTGAGTTATAACTTAAACGGAGAAGAGATAGAAAAGGTAGTTAGACAAATTGTAGGGCCAGATTGGTACATGATTAGTGGGAACTGGAATCCCTGTGATGCTGCACAAAGACCCCTCCCACATAGCAGCGCAGAATTAGACACTAGAGTAAAAAGTCTTACAGACCGCATCTCTGAAAAATGGAAACCTAGGGCAAATTGGACTTGCATTAATCAATGCATCCAACAAGAAGGTGAAACAATTGACCGGTACTATGCCAGATTGTTAGAGTGTTTTGATAACCACTGTGGAATGCAGGTTCCTGAAGATCAAACACAGGATTCCCCATATGAACAGCAGTTAAAGAATGCATTTTTAAAGGGCAGTAGTGCACCTATAAGCAGTTTTATTACAAAACACATGGTAGACCATCATACAAGCAGGTTACAATCATTACTTGAATATGCTAGGCATGCCAAAAAGCATTTTAATAGCAAAAAGAAAAAGAAAGCTCAAGTATTTTCTGTAGAAGATGGAATAGAAGTTTATGTAATACAGTCCGGGAAAAAGGGCAAGAAAAACACACAGGGAAACAAACAATCTGATCAATGATCAGAGGACATTGAAGGGCAGAAGAAAAGGGGAGAGTGTTTTAAAAACGGAAGACAAGGAGGGTGAGAACTGACTATATGGTAGTCAGGAATCACTAGAAGGGGCTAGTGAAGAAAGGACAAGTGAGAATGTGATAAAGGGAGTAGAGGAAGTGCAAGAAGTTAGTGACAATGAAGAAAATGAAATATTAGACCTAGCTCTATTAAGCTTGGAGCTTTATTTAGCAGACACAAAACCAGAAGTTACACTCTTGGTAGAAGGGAGGGAAGTCAAATTCTTGTGTGACTCAGGGGCATCGCAAACACTAATACATCCCTTCAAACTGCCAGAAAACACAGAGTCACCTGATTACATACTGGTCAAAGCAGCTAATGGACAGCTGTATCGGGAGCCTCTCTCCCGTAACATTGCAATAACTGATCCGGTTTCAGGATTGACACAAAAAAGCAAAATTGTTGTTTCTGCAAAATGCCCAGTAAACCTCTTGGGCAGAGACCTCATGCAGCTATTTGGTATAGCAGTAGTCCCAACCATGCAGGGTATGGAAGCACAGCGACAAATTGATACCTTTGCAGTGCAATCGGAGGGTGAAATGTTTTATTGGTACAGCCAGGACTTGGTTACGACTGGTCCAGGGACTGTGACCAAAGAGTTAATGAATGTAGCCATCAGCAAGTTCCCCTCCCTTGACATTGATAAGCAACACCTGTTACACTGTACCCTGTATTATTGTAACACACCAGGACCTGATAAGGAATATGAGCAAGAATTATTTAAGAATCATGCAAACAGATTGATATTCCGTAACCTGTACTGAGACACAGAGGGAAACAGTGTAGCCAGCTGTTCATTGCCCCAGGAGTTCTTTGTACTTTATAAATCTAATTGATTACCACATGTTAGCTTAACCAAAAACAGAAATATAGAATGGGCAGACCTAGGAGAAAAAGTCACGAGATAGGAGAAACAGACAGAACTAGAACTGTCAGAACAGGGAATACAAATACAGAAGTTAAATTGGATGACTCAGACCAACCCAGCTGTGCACTTGCAGTCTAACGAGGACAGCTGATTGACACTCCTATTAAATGAGGAATAAAATGCCTTACGAAATATACCAGAGACCCTCTGGTCAACAGGAAAATCAGATGTAGGACTTGTACAGCGGGACCAGTTACTATCACACCAAAGTCAGCATTCAGACCACAAAAAAAAACAGTATCCCTTAAGAAAAGATGCAGAGGCAGGGATAAAGCCTATTATAGCGGCCTTACTTAAAGGAAGGATACTAGTAGAATCTCCCGATTCACCATGTAACACACCCTTATTTCCAGTTAAAAAGGCCAATGGAGAATGGCGTATGGTCCAAGATTTACAAGCCGTAAATGATGCGGTAATACCAAGGGCACCCACGGTGCCAGACCCACACACCCTGTTGAATGATTTGAAACCTCAACAGAAGTATTTTTCTGTGGTAGACATTAGCAATGCATTCTTTTCGATACTGATACACCCTGATAGCCAGTATTGGTTTGCATTCACATTTCAGGGGAAAAAGGTATACATATACGCGACTACCACAGGGATATTGTAAAAGTCCAATGATATTCTCACAAGAAATAGCAAGCAACTTGGCGGGATTCACCCCAACAAGAGGCAGTCAGATTTTACTTTATGTTGATGACATCTTGCTGGCAGCCCCCACCCAGCAGGATTGTGGAGAAGATACCATAGCACTCCTACGATTTTTAGCCACTGAAGGACATAAGGTAAATAAAAGCAAACTGCAGCTTTGGAAAAAAAAAGTCAAATACCTAGGATATGTAATATCCAAGGAAGGCAGAACATTAGATGAGGACAGAAAAATAGCAATTTTGCAAGCACCAAAACCCACTACCAAGAAGGAAATGATGTCCTTCCTGGGTACAACTAGTTTTTGCCGAAGACTGGATTCCAAACTATGCCTTGGAATCTGCACCTCTGACTGACCTTATATATAAGAAGCCTATGGCAGTGCAGGATTTGTTACAATGGACACCAGAGGCAGAATCTGCTTTCTGCAAACTAAAGCAGTTAATAGCGTCCTCATTAGTTCTGGGATTGCCAAACTACCATAAACGTTTTTTCCAAACTGTAGATTGTAAGCAGGGTTACATGACATCAGTATTAACACAACAGCATAGGGATAAGCAACGCCCCATTGCTTACTATTCATTACAACTAGACCCAGTGGCACGATCCTTACCTCACTGTGTACAAGCAGTAGTTGCAGCTGCAATGGCAGTACAGGCTTCAGCCTAAGTAGTTTTGTTCCACCCTCTCACTTTGAGAGTACCTCATGCAGTCACGATTATTTTACTACAAGAAAAGGTGGCATGTCTTTCCCCTGCTAGGCATCTTTCCTGTATGACTATATTGTTGAGCCAACCTCATATGACAATTGAGTGATGCATGACTTTAAACCCTTCTACTCTGCTCCCGACCCCTGCAGACGACATACCACACTGCTGCCTGCAGGTAATTGAGCAAAAGACACTACCTAGAAAAGATCTCATGGATGTCCCCTTGAATGACGCCAAGGTGACATACTATGTGGATGGCTCTTGCAGAAGGGGTCCTGCAGGACAGAACCTAGTAGGATATGCAGTAGTTTCTGATACTGGGATTATAAAAGCAAAACCTTTACCACACAACTTATCTGCACAGGCAGCAGAATTGATTGCCCTGACACGGGCATGTACCTTAGCAAAGGGTAAATGTGTAAACATTTTTACTGATAGCCAGTATGCTTCTTCTACTGTACATGTTTTTGCGCAACAGTGGAAAAACTGGGGAATGATAACATCTACTGGCAAACCTATAAATCATGCACAGTTTATTTTAGATCTTTTAGAATCTATTCAGTTACCTCAGAAAGTAGCCATTTGTAAATGCACAGCTCACACCAAGCAACAAGATAGGATTTCAAAAGGTAATGCAAGAGCTGATACAGCTGCAAAACAAGCAGCCACAGAAGTATTTCTTTTAAATAAGGAATTACAACCCTCTGAGATTTTAGATTTAGATATGTTAAAAACAATGCAGACACTCACTATGCAAGCTGAAAAACAATGATGGATAAAATGAGGAGCAATCCTCGAAAAGGGGCTGTACATCTCTAGAGAAGGAAAACTGATACTACCCTCTAATTTGTTTCGATATGCAGATTTGTTGAGCCATGGGCAGTGCCATGTCTCACAGGGGGGATGGTACAGCTGGTGAACCAGGTGTTCACAACATATGGATTTACAAACTACTCTAAAAAGTTTTGTTTGATGTGTCAGATTTGTAACAAACATCATGCACAGGGGGCGATAAAGCCCAAGGAAGGGAGTTTCCCTACACCACCATATCCGTTTCACACTATCTGTATAGATTTCATAGAATTGAACAAATGTGAAAATAAGAAGTATTGTCTTGTCATTGTAGATATGTTTTCCAGATGGGTGGAAGCCTTTCCAACCAAAAATCCAGATGCAGCTACGGTGGCAAAAGTACTTGTCAAAGAAATCATTCCTAGGTTTGGTATTCCGGAAAGGATCTACAGTGACAATGGTACACACTTTGTAAATCAAACCATACAGCAGTTGAGTAAGCATTTTGGTATTTCTTTAAAAAACTCATTGCGCATAACATCCACAATCTGCAGGGCTAGTTGAAAGGCATAATGGTATACTAAAAAACAAACTGAGAAAATTAATAGCTGAGACAGGAAAAAACTGGTTATACTGTTTTCCCCTGGCACTGTTGAGCATGAGAACTGTCCCTACAGAAAAAGGATTGACTCCTTTTGAAAAATTATTTGGAAGGGCTTATTATACACCCCAGTGGAAACTTCTCGTGTCATCAGACCAGGAAGCTGATTTCACACTAGCTGAATATATGAAAAAGTTGTTGAGTTCTAAACATCCGTTGCAGTCAAATTCTGTTTCAGATAGAAAACAAACCAAGACATCAGAAGTGGCAGTGACGCCCGGAGATTGGGTGTGGATCAAAAACATCAAGAGGAAGAATTGGTCATCGCCAAGGTGGGAAGGTCCCTACCAGGTGCTTCTTTCAACACCCACTGCAGTCAAGATAGCAGAATGAGCTTCATGGATACACCTGATGCACTGCAAGCTGGTTAAGAACTTTGAGTTGGACAAAAATCTTACCTCTCCATCGGGGCCCTCAGCACAAAGTCTGGCTACAAAGGGGGGTCAGATCAATAGGACTGATCCGTCTCAACCCCAATGAAAAAACCATCGGTGCTGAAGGTCCTATTAGGGCAGAGAGTAAGAGCACATGTCCGAAATAAAGATGACGGAATCCAGTAAGATCCAAATACACCTACTTGGAAGAGTCTGAGAAAACAGAAATGCAGAGCAACTGTTTCCTCAAATGTACTGCATAATCATCCTGTTGACTGTACTAGTGACAATAATCTTTTTTGTTGTGGCCATTCCTTTTCCCAGCCACACAAATTGAACTAAACAAGCATGCAGAGTGGCATGCAGAGTGGCACCCGAATTTTAACACTTACCAGGCAATCAAATATGTGTATGCTGAGAACTTCAATGTTTCAAATTGCTGGATTTTCACAGCTTTGCCAACAGCATATTGGGGGTTACTGTTAACTTCAGTTCCCCTAGGAGCCAACAAGACCTGGGAAAACTTAATTTATGATACATCAGATGTTACATCACAAGATAAAGTAGCATTGCACTTGTCTGTTCGACTGAAGGGAACTGTGTGTTTTTACAAGAATGATACAGTTCAGGTGGGTTGGAGCAATTGCAATGTGACTGTTCCCTATAGATGCTACACTAAACCTGATAACATTGGATCCCATTGCAACACAAGCTATGATTCTTTTGTTGAACTGATGCATAGGACAATTGGTGAAGTAAAACATAATGCTGACCTCTATAGACAACTGTCTATAATCGACAAAAAAAATGTTTCATGCAGAGCCAGGGCATAGTAAAGGTAGTACCAAAGTAGAAGATTGATACTTTGTATGTGGTAGAAAAGCATATAAATGGTTACCTGAGAATTGGTCCGGCAGTTGTTTTTTGGGGTACCTGGTTCCAGCCATATGACACACAGCAGTTTTACCTCAAGGGAAAATTTGGAATGTTCGAGAAATCAAGAAGCCTGTCAATCCAGTGGGGCAAATCAATGCGCGCTGGAAAAACCATCATGCTGTGGGCTTAGGGAAAAATGGACTGTCACATATGGACTTGAGTGATACTGTTATATCGTGGGCAGGTGTACTGCCAGCATATGGAGCAACAAAATCAATCTGGGAACTGAGAAAATTGTCTACGCTTCTCAAAATAATGAGCAATGCAACCTTTTCTGCCCTAGAACTGGTGACTGATGAACTGCCATGAGAACAGTGGTGCTTCAAAATCACAGGGCTCTTGACTTCACCCTAGCGGCGAGAGGAGGTATGTGCGCTTTAATCCAGGAGGAGTGCTGCTCATATATTCCTGACCACAGACACGAGATAGACAACCATCTTGAGGTAATTCAGCAGGTGTCAGTCATGACCAAACCAGGACCAAATCCATTGACGGATTTTTTCCAGAAATTGTTTGGGGGGGGGTGGGGCAGTATCCTGATGAATATTCTGATTGCCATCTGTGTAGGAATACTCCTACTGGTGGTATGTATGTGCTGCTGCATCCCCTGCATAAAAAGACTGATTAAAGACTTTATAGAGATTTCAGTTTCAGAAACCTTATACCAAGGTGCTGAACTTGAAGAATTGCTGAAAAACTGTAAATGCTTTCATAAGTTTAAACTGAATGACTCTCTTAACTGCAAATCCTGAGTAGGAAGAGGTTAGGTGAAGAAAAAACTGTTTATGCTTATCTTGAAAGTAGAATAAAAGTATTAAAAGGGGAGAAATGTTAGAAAAATATATAATAGTAATATGCATGCTTAGTGCATTTGAGGTTTAAAAGGGTTAATACATTTATTCTGTTCACACTGCATAAATCTGCACAGCTATTAGAAACTTAACAAGAGGCATTTCATTTCTGCTGATGTCATGAAAATAACAGGAGACATTTCATTTCTGATAATGTCATGAAACCTAACAAAGAGATACTCATTTCTGCTTATGCCATGAGAAAGTATGCAGCTGCTAGAAGCTTTGATAAAGAAAACAATAGATGCTTGAAAGTTTAAACCATAGTCAGCATTACTTGTACCAAAGCTAGAAATGTACCTTGAATCTAGGCAAAATGTAACACATGTATTAGAACTGCACAATTGAAGAATTGAAAAGTTAAGGTGGGCTAAAATAAGCCCAAGGCCAGGTTGTTTTTCTCAAAATGTTTTGCAAGCTAGCAAATAATCTAACCTAGTCAGCAATAAGTCTAGTAACATTTTCTGTAGAATAATACAGAAAGCTGTGTCTAACTACGTCAGCAATAGAATAGTAACATTTTCTGTGTGATATGAAGAGAACTGTATAAGAATAACATACTGATCACCAAAGAGCTAGACAAACCTTGTGCCTACATGCTTTGTCTCCTTGCTGCAAGTAATAAAGGGTGCCTTGCTTGAACCTAACGTGAATTGGTCTTTGATGTTTTTTCCTTTGACATATATATATATATATATATATATATATATATATATATATATATATATTTATTTATTTATTTTTTTGATTCATGGTTCTCTTTCATGTCAGTAAGCTGATTAGTTAAAAAAAATTGTTTTCATGAGTCCAGGCCAGAAAGTGATATTTTCAAAAATAGAGCTCCTGTAAATAAAGTTTGGAGAGATAACATAAAAAGTTTACCATCTTGTTGAGTTACCAAGGCCATTAATATTCATTGTCAGAGTGTGTGTGTCTCTCATGCATAAATGCAAATGTAGCAAATATACCACAAATGGAAAAAAAACAAAAACAAAAACTGTTCACCAGACGCTCCCCAATCTCTCATCTTTTGAAAGAAGATTAACTCTTATAACAGTACCCTGGGAAGTTCAAGTGCTTTAATGATGTCCAAACATGGATCTCTGAGTAAGAGTCTGAAATTAATCATTCCTCAATCTCTCAAAGACTGCTTATAAATCTAGTAAGGGAAGAAAAATCTGGGACACATACAAATTCATCAGAAATATAATGCCTGTTCTAAAGAGAAAAAGATACTATAGTCAAGTTTAAATTTCTTTACAATGTCTCATATTTATTGCCTCAGCATTCTTTATTTTTCATGCAAATTGGGTGAAACCATGTTTGATGTTTTTCAAAAGCAGCTTGCTACTCAAATGTCTTTACCTGACATGATGAGCTATTAACAAACAGTAGGTTATATATAAATAGGAACAATGTACTTAAAGGAAAGGAGCAAAGAGAGAACCTGTCAAACCTCCCCCAAACTGTCCATGCTGCATGCAAAATCTGATATAGTTATTATCAAAGCCAATCTAGCTCTCAAAGATGAAAGAAAGAAAAGAAAAATCCATATAGTAAACTCAAAGTGTTAGCATACAAAAACGAAAAACCAATAATCCAAAAAAATTGTGTATGCTGTAGTACCGAAAGAATTCCACCAAGTTAATACACGAAGGATTTATTTAACCACAATCACGTTAACGCACTTAAATAACAAATAAAATTTGCGTTTTCGTCTCAAACAAACGAGACTTCATCAGACATTGTTCATTTATACAATTACTGTTTAAATACCATCTTAGTGATCCAATTAAACCTTATTGCCAATGAGAACGCTTATTGAAAATTTAAACTGTCAAATCAGCTTGGTTGTACATATCTTAATATTCATGATAGTAATGAATAATTAAAATAATTCACCCATATTAAAAACAACCTATTTAAATACATGCATACATATAAAACATATAAAACCTCTAAATAAATAAATATGGATTTAAATTCTTTGTTTATGTGTTTATCTTGTAGGAACATGTTGAAAAATCCAGCGTTATAAATATTGTCGCTTTCTGTTGATATGTTGAATTTGTATTTGGCAGCGTTTGACATTGTATTGTGTCTAGCTTACCCACAGTATCATAATGATTTCAAAATGTTTATAAATACATAATACTGTATTATATCAACAAATAAAATTTTATATGAAACAGTTTTTTAACTAGCAACTTATTATTTATGACCTATATGTTGAATCTAAATGAATTAAAGTGCATAAGTGCAATCCAGAATATAATGGACATAGCAGCATCGTATCTATTACATCTGTACTAAATCAATATTAGAAAAGTGCATAAGTGCCATCAAGAACATTTTGAACTTAGTAGCTTTGTATCTATTACATGTATAATAAATCAAAAATGACGAAAGTACATAAATGCCATCTGAAACATATTGGGCTTAACAACTTCCTATCTAATACATATATTGAATCAAAATTATGGAAAATAAATAAGTGCCATATAGAACATATTGGACATAGAAGCTTCATATCTGTTTTATAATTATTGATGTTGATGAACTTTTTAAATATAAAACCATTTTACTTTTGACAACTTTTTAACTAATGTTGTATTAGTTGTTGTCTCAATATAAAAAGTGCAATAGTGCCATCTAGTGTCTTAATGTGTAACAAGTAAAATTTTGTTTGATTTTAATCTTAGAATTGACCCTATAGATAGATACTCATTTAATCCCGGACTCCTACTTGCGTCTAAGTTGATTTGCCACCATAATTCCTTGCTTTCCAATATATCTTCCCATGGACCTCCCCTAATGTCTATCTGTACCTGCTCTATTACAAAAAATAAGAAAGATGCTTCCTGACAAACCTTGGTATGCTTAAATAATGCATTAGTTTCTTTTTCTTTTGAAATGTCATATATATGTTCATACACTCTCTTTTTTAATGTTCTCTCAGTTTTTCCAATGTAGAATGACTGACATTTCTGACATACTACTAAATGCGCAACTCTTTGTGTTTCACAATTGTAATAGTTGTTACTAATTAACATTCTCTTTCTACATTCTAAATATACTTCTCCTTTATTCATAATGTATGAACATTGTGAGCATCTTCCACATTTATATGTACCTAAACGTCGTTTAGGTTCTATTTTATTACTGGTCCCTGTTCTTTCTATCATATTGCGGAAATTTGGGGAATTTCTAAATATTATTTTGGGTACTATATTTCTTATCTCTTCCATATCTGTAAATGCTGAAAATTTCTCCCATTCCTTATATAGAATTCCCTTTATATTTTTATTGATGGAGTTATACTCAACTATTAAACTTTTTTGAAAAGTTTCTCTATCCTTAAAACTTTCTCCACATTCATTCTCAATCCTATTTATCTCTACAACACCTTTTATCGGATGGAATCTCCCTGGTCTACCTCTTTCTACTTCATATCTAATATTTTTAATGAAATCTATAGGGTAACCTCTTTCTAAAAACATTTTTTCCAATTTGTTACACTCACTAATAAAGTCTTCTTCCCTACTAGTCATTCTTGATCCCCTTATAAACTGCCCTTTTACAATATTTTTCTTGCAGTGTAAGGGGTGTGCACTATTGAAATGCAAAAAAGAATTTACATATGTCTCTTTCCTATATACTCTGGTTTCAAAATTATGTTCATATTTATAAACTTCTACATCCAAATAATTTAGGATGTCCCTATTCATAACATATGTGAATTTCAAAAAACTTGTAGTGGCACTGATGTATTCCATAAATTCCATGAAAGTGCTTTCACCCCCTGTCCAAAAGACCACTATATCATCCAAAAACCTGTGATATAGTGCCCAACATTCTTTAAATTTAGAATTTATAATGAATTTTTCTTCCCATTTTGATAATACAATGTTTGCATATGTGGGGGCACATGCTGCCCCCATGGAAACTCCAGATTTTTGATGGTAATATTCCCCATTGAAAATCAAAAAATTGTTTTTCAATACAGTATCCATAAAAATAACTGTCGCTGTTTTTTCTTCTTGTGTCATCTCTTTATCTATAAATATGCTCTCTTCGAACATTTCCATCCCTTCTTTATGAGGGATGCAAGAAAACAAATCAATAATGTCTATTGTGATAAATATAATATCTTCTCTATAAACTTGAGGTGTTAATTCTCTAAGGAAGTCCCAGGAGTCTTTCAGTATAACCTTATTGTTTACCCAAATATGTTTTGCTTTTATGTCAATGTATTTAGCTAAGGGAACAGTGATTGCCCCTTCCACTGATACTATGGGTCTAAGGGGGGGGGTCCTCCTGGTTCTTATGGATTTTGGATATGCCAAATATAGTGGCTACCCTTGATTTCTTTACTTGCAGATAATTAGCTGTTCTAGAATTAATAACTTTTTCTATTAATAAATCTTCAATTAATAGATTTATTTTTCTGTGTGCCATCTCCACCTCATTCTTGGATACTACACTATATTTATTTTCATCGTTCAGAATAATGTTCATTTTTGCCTCATACAATATTTTATCCATTATAACAATCCCACCCCCCTTATCAGGTTTCATGATTCTCACTGTTTTATTCTTAGTAAGTTCTCCTAACACCTCTTTTTCTTCACTGTCCAAGTTCTGTTGTCGTCTAAGTTTGCTTTTTTAATCTATCTTTCTTATTTCATTTTCCATTACCCTTTCAAAATTCTTTGTTTGTGGAAGTAATTGTGGGTTGTATGTTGATTTTCTAACCATTTCTGTTTTCTCCTTTACTTCTTTATTGAACCCTGCTCTAGACACTAGTATAGTTAAATTAATCTTTCTAACAAATAATTTTGTGTCTATAATGGTACTGGTAATGTCTCCTTTTCTAACTGGAATATATTTAAGTCCTTTACTCAATAATTTAAAATGTTCTTTGGTGAGAGTCATATTGCTGAAATTATATATGGAAAATCCTTGAAAACTGTTTTTAGCATTGTCCTGAAAAATAATTTCATTCTCATTTTCTTCATTAATCAGATTATTATTGTAAATTTCAATAGTCTGGCTAATAGGATTTTCAATAATCTGGCTACTGGGAATGGGGGTACCTTTTACCAGAATCTCCCTCTTCCCCTTCTCCCCCCCATGTCTGAAAATTTCCTCTTCTGATTTGGAATTGTTCTTGCTCAACATCCCTTTCTGCTAAAGGTGGAAATTCTGCATCATACCATGATTCTTCTTGTTTATCTTTTGAATATCTCCTTTTATCAAAACTTTCATTGGTGTAACTATTTTTATAATTATTGTTGTTGTTATTATAAGACACAGGCTTAGGATAACAAGTCTCAGTAGCATATTCTTGAATATCTCTCCTCAGTTTGTTCATTTTACGCTGTATCACTTCTTCACATTTGCTGTCTATGTCCCTTCTTATATTTAAATATTTCTCTTTCTCTTCCTGTATACTAAAAACCAGATCATTTTTGATACAAATATCCAACTCCTCAATTTCTTTGTATAAAATATCCTGCTTTCTTACATTCTCATCAATTATAAGCTGGACTACCTCCAGCCCACATTTGTTAAAAACTTTAACCAAGCTTTCATAAAAAATAGTACCAATTTGTACATTGTTGGGGTATTTACAAACCCGTAGTCCCTTAGGGACTATTTCTTTGACCAAACATTAATTTAAATAAGCGTTCTCAATACCACAAATTCTGTATTGTAACATGAGTTTTTGTAACTTTTCAATTTTCACAATGTATGTGTCACTATTAGTGAAACGCTTGTAATTATTACCGTCAGTTTTAAAACTAAAATCTTTTCTTAACCACTCACTAGTGGTTGTGGTATTATTACACACAGTACCTTTGAATGCTGATATAGTTTTGGGTTCATATTCATATAGGCTTGCATTCCTCGCCCATTCTAATCCCTTGAACGGTCTAATCACTTATTTTAAATATTTATATATGGGTAATACTAATTGAAGCTATGATATGAAGGACGAGTCCCACAATGAGGAATCTACTGCTAATATCCTGAATAAATATATATATATGGAGTGTAAGGCAATAAAAACTCATTGTAATTGAAAATCTGGAGTCTCATGTGGAGTGGAAAAAACAAAGAAAATAAAATGCATATATACCTCCCTACTAAAAATAAAAATTAAAAAAAAGAATGCAGCAATGATTTGGAATTTGCCCTGAAAGCTCAATTGTATCAGCAGTGAGACTATGACAGGGGCTTGTGACATTGTATCTCACATTGATGATCCCTGTATGTATTTACCAATCCAGGAATGCACAGGATCAGCTTTGGTCTGGTAGCTGAAGAACCATGATTTCTTGCTGCTTGCCCATGATCTGTAAAAGCAACACTTGTAGTCATAATTACTATTTAAAACATGCAATAAAAACTATAAAATCTTAAGTGTATTTTGCCAAGAAGTTATCATGTTAAGTTTCAAGGTGGCAGAGTTAAAATGTGACTTTTCTTGGCTTGGCACTAGTGTGGTTTGTTTTATTTAATTTTACATTCATGTCCCTCTCAAGAGGATGTTTGTTGCCTAAGTTCCCCAGGAGGATGCAGGTTTCTAGCATACTTTCAACTGTCTAGAAATTTAGAGAACATTGAAATGATTGCCAACAACCTTGGCTGATCATAAAAATGTATGGTTTCTACTAAATAATTGAGGATTAAATTGACTGAATAATATCATTTACTTGAGTTTCAGATGTCATACCTTCAGAACATGTACACGAAAGCTGAACTGTTGTTTTATTAATGTTCTTACTATCTAAGAACAGTACTTAAATATGTCCCCGATATTTGCATCGTTGTTTATTTGAATTCTTGCACTAAGAGGTTGAGAAATCGGCGGGGGGGTTAGTTATTGCTCTGTTGTGAACTTTCTTGATGAAATGGCTATTTTTATGAGACAGTTAAGCATTCTGAGTATCTTTCCTTAATCAGGGTAAGTACAGTTTTGATAGTTGGCTAACTAACAATGTATATTCCCCTCAGGTTAATTTTTCATTTAGGTCTGTAGCCCCAGAGATGTGTAGAGTGCTACAAATGGATCATTGCATTATACATGCATGGTTGTGATTTTTTTTGGCCATTCTTGCTGGTTGAAATATTATTTAATTGTGGAAGGTTGTCAGCACTTATAGCCATTTTGTAGCGCCTGAGGTTGATAGCTGAGTCTGGTAATGAGTACTGAATCACCCAGTTTTACCAGGCATTCACTTGGCACCATTTTATTTTGTTTTTTGTTCCTTCTTGTCATTGGCTGTGTTCCCAGGAAGGTGGGGTTATATTTACACTTGTCTCTGGTGGGCTCTAGCATGCAATTTTCTGTTTTGCTCATGCTAAGGAACATTTTAGTGCACTTCTCACCTTTTGGTGTTCACGTTTTCTACTAATAATACATTGTACAGTGTGTGACTGTCTCTGATTTAATTCACTATTGAGTTTTTCCCACCTTTAACATTTATAACAGCTCATATCTACTAATGCAAACTAAACCCAAACAGAATTATTTGAAAGTAAAGTAATTCATTATTAAATAGAAAACAATAACATTTAGTTAATAATAGTCTTTCTTTTGTTATTTTCCATCACAAGTTTCAGTTTTCTTTGTTAGTTGCACATGGCAACATCCTCATCTTTGGTCAGAAGGTCCTGGGCCCTGTTTACAGAGAATGAATGTTTTTTTTTTTTTTTTTTTTTTGGGTGGGGGTGGTAATTTGATTTGTTTTATATTTCTAGGAGAAAGGTAGGAAAGCATGTTAAAGCATGTCTTAACAATTTAGAATAGAAATAGAAACTTTGTAATAAAAAAAGAGTTAATTATTCTCTTTATTCTGTCAACTTTTTATGTATCAATATTTTAGAATATCCTCAGTAGTCCTCATATTTTGGGACCCTACACACGGTCTTGAACTAGGTGTTTGGGAAATACATTAGTTGGCTGCATCTCCTGGAGTGTATTCTTCATTTATTAATGTCATCAACAAATGTATTTATTGGATTTTATCATGCAGTTGGTCTGTACTGGGTAGTGCTTAGCAAGCTATATATCTCTCTCTCTCTCTCTATATATATATATATATATATATATATATATATTTATTTTTTTTTTTTTACATTTGTTTACTGGGAAAGTCCAACTGGGTGAGAAGCTCTTTTTCAGCAGATGCCCAGGGAGAAAAGCTCCAGAGAAATATAAGCAAAATACAATAATTAGATAGTACAATAGTATACATATAGTAAGATGCAGAATACGCATCATCTGTTAGTCTGCACAAAGAAGTATTCAATACTGTTTTCAAGTAGATGCAAGTTCAAAAAGAAAATTACACAAGTTCAGAAAAGATCACTGTGAGAATAATAAAATGAGTACCTTGTACATATTAAATAATAGTTATGAACAAATGAGATTTCCTTTATTTATTTTTTTGTATGAGCAGTAGCAACACTGATGAGAGGGAAACAATGAGGTAAGGAGTGCACAGTATGGTGAGAGAGTTATAGATATCGTGTCAGTCAGGTCTGGAGCAGGAGCAATGCCAGTTTTTGGATAGATGTTCAAATAGTAGTTGTTTGAAATTGGTAGATGCAGGTATGTTTTCGAGGGTGTGGGGTAAAGAGTTCCATAATTTGGCTATTTGATTTGAGAAAATCGCTTCACCGTGAGTGTTGTTAGCTTTGTTTACTGTGAGCAAGTTTCTGTCTGCAGATTTTAGCCTTTGTAGGCATGAGTAAGGAACAGCAAGTTCTGTGAAGGATGGGCAATTGTCAGGATGGACGATGATATTGTGTGTGAATTTAAGTTGGTAGAGATGGAGTTGGTTAGTTAGCTCGAGCCAGTTTAGTTTATGTAGAACAATACAATGATGGGTTTGGTGGTGAAGGTTGGCTGTGAAGCAGGCTGTTTTGTTGTTGCAAGTTTCCAATTTGGTTAAGTCTGATTTTTTTAAGTTGGTAAAGAGGGGGAAAGCATAAATAAACATAGAGAAGAGGAAGGTTCTGGATATGGTTAGTCCAGTATTGTCAGTAAGCAATGGCTTGCTTCTGTACAGTGAGTTTATTATCGATAGTCACACCGAGGTGTTTTGTATACTCAATTGGTTGGATGACTATGTTGTTTGCTGAGAGAATGGTGAACTACTAGTAAATGGTTTTAAGTGTGTCATTTTGGGGGTGAGGATTAGTTGTGATGTACTTAGACATGTTTCAATATCATTAAAAGCTTGTTGGGCTACTATTTGGAGATCTGGTAAGGTATCTGCTGAGCAGATTAAAGTTGAATCATCTGGATACTGAACTACTTTAGCATGTTTTGTGGATGAGGCTAGATCATTAGAGAAGATGGTGAAAAGAAAAGGCCCCAGTATGGATCCTTGGGGGACTCCAGCTGAGACAGGCAGAAGTGGTGAGAGTTTGGATTTTCATCATACTGCTTGTTGTCTGTTAGAAAGATAGCTTAGGAATCAGGAGAAGGAAGTCTTTGATAGATTTAGTGAGGCAAGAGTATTAAGGAGTTTCTGATGGGAGACAGTGTGGAATGCTTTTAACATGTCTAGGAAGATTGATGTTATTTGATGGTTTGAATTTCTGAGTTGGTTGATGGTGTTAGAGAAATTAATTAGGGCTGTGGTGGTGCTGTTTCAGTCTGAAACAGTGTTGGGAGGGAGAGATAAGGTTGGGAGATAGATGGTATTGTACTAATTGAGTGTGCATACATTTTTCCTGAATTTTGACACAGGGAAAACGATGGCTATGGGTCTATAATTATTTAATTCTGTTGATGTTCCTCCTTTATGAAGAGGGGTGATATAGGAAATTTTCTATTATTTTGGGACATGTTGTTCTGCTATAGACCTATTTATCAGAATGGAGATAGATAGAGCTATGGCATCAGCTGAAAGTTTGAGGTACTCATTGGGGAATTGCTCCCTGTAACTAAGGAGAGGATGGTGTTTATAAAGAAGGTGTTGATTTGTGAGGCAATACTCATGCTTTGTTTATTGGTTGTTGGTTTTGGGGTTGTGGCTTTACCTGGGTGGAGGAGCGAGTTAATTGCCTGCCAGAACATTTTGGGATTGTTTTCATATTTGTTTTGCAAAGATGTAAAATATGTTTTTTTGTCCAGTTTGAGTTGTTTTTTTTGTTTGATTGCAGAGCTCCTGGTATGCTAACAGAGTTTTATTGTGTCTTGTTTTCTGGTATTGAAACCAAGTTTTGTCCCTTAGTTTTTGAAGTCTAATGGTTTCCTTTGATATCCAGGGTAATCTCTTATTTTTTAACACAACATGTATGAGTTGATGCTAAGCTATACAGAATAGCTAGAAATGTGTCATTGAAGTATGTTATGGCCTGGTTGAGTTGGAGTGGTGCCCAGTTACATTTATTGAGCATGTCAAAAAATGCGTCACTGGAGATGTTTTTGGTATTTCATACAACTGTGTAAGCTATGGTTCTGGGTGGGTTGAAATAATGACAGATTAATTAGGTAGGTCTATAGTCACTTAAATTATTTGGAAGGCATTCAGAGAGATAGTTGTAGGTGGCAATGTTAATAGGTGACTAGTCTAAGATAGAGTCTCTTTTGCTATGTTTATCTAATCGAGTGGGAAATTGGATAATTTGGGAGAAACCATGTAGATTTATGAAGGTGGAAGGGTTATCACCATTGCAAGTGTTCCAGTCTAAGTTGAAGTCATCTGTGATAATGGTTTCCTGGGTGTAGGTTGAGGCTGTCTAGGCTACCTCATTGGAAATGGGACTTTTGTTGGGAGGTATGGTAATATTTTCCTTTGAGTTGATTCTGAGCAGTGTTACTAGGATTTCAAAGTTGTTATCATAAGGGTATTTGATGGGCAGGTAGTCTATACTTAGGTTATCTTTGTAGAAGATTGCAACCCAGTCTCCCTTCTTCCTGATCCTGTCTAATCTGTGTGTACAATAGGTTCATAGGTTCATAGGTTCATACTAGGCTATCTGCCCGAGGATATTTATAAGCCTAGCCCATAGTTTTGTGGCTTACGCCACCCCTTAGTTTGGAGAAACTATGCCCATTATTTAGCTGTGCCTCTGTTGAGCAGTGACACTGAGGTAACCCCTGGGGTGTATCTGCGATCTCCCATCCATTGCTCAAGATTCCTCTTGAACAAGGCCAGCGAGGTGCTCTGCCTCACATAAACTGGGATTTTGTTCGACAGCATAGGGAGTCTTTGGGTGATGAATCTATCCCTCCAGCAAGTCCTATTAATAACCGTGTCGAGGTTTAAGTCACCCACCCTTGTGGCTCTAAGGGATCTAGATTTTTTGAGATGAAGCATATTCATCAAATCTGGGTTTGACATGGCCTTGTATGTCAGGCACAGGTCACCTCTGAGCAAGCTGCACGAACTGAATATAACTGGAGTTCTTTCAGTCGGGCAGCATAAGACAGATTTTTGAGACCCTTTATCCTTTTGGTGAGGAACTTTTGTGGCCTTTCCAGCTGCTGCAAGTGTCGGGTCAGATACATTCCGAATGGGGCATTGTACTCGATCATTGGTCTGATGAGTGATGAGTATAGGGAGACTATGACTTCCCTTGATCTAGATGTGAATCCCTTCATGATAAGGTGGGCAATGCAGAAGGTCTTCCTAACTACTTTAGCAATATGAGTGTCGAATGAAAGGCTACTGTCAACCTGGGTTCCCAGGTCCCTAATAACTTCTTCTGTGTTCAGGGGATTGCCACCTATATGGTAGCTAGGGGTAACCTTATTTTTCCCGAAGGGTATAACTATGCATTTCTTGGCATTTAACTTGAGGCCATGGCTCTGGCACCAGTTATCCATTTCTGTGAGACCCTTCTGAAGGATATCTGTGTCGGATGTGTTTTCAACTACGGTGCCCAGTTTGCAGTCATCTGTGAACTTTGTCAGCCATAACCCTCCTGTGTTTGCTTGTACTTCAGAAAAGTAGATGCCAAACAAGAGTGGGCCCAGGACTGAGCCCTGTGGGACACCACTTGTGACAGGCTTAGAGTCTGACATGGCGCCAGCAACTCTGACCCTGTGGGTTCTGTCACTCATCCAGTTTGCAACCCATCTTGTAATGTATGGGTTTACATTTAAGTTGATGAGTTTTTCAATGATACCCGAGTGGGGTATTGTATCGAAAGCCTTCGCCAGGTCTAGGTAGGCTGTATGGACTGCCTTTCCCTTGTCAATGGCCTTGGTGACTGTTTCGAAAAAGTCAACCAAGTTTAAAAGGCATGATCTGCCTTTGACAAAGCCAAACTGGGTTGGATCCAAAGTCTGCAAATTCCCTATGTCTTTATTTATGAGATCCATTATGATCCTTTCCATGGCTTTGCAGATCAGGCTTGTCAAGCTAATGGGACGGTAATTTCTTTGTGGAGTGGGACCACAGTCGCTGTGCGCCACTCCCTGGGTACGTATCCGGAGGTGAGACTAAGATTAAACAGCTGTCCTAACTGTGGGTTTAATTCCTTGTTGAGTTCATGGAGCACACAGCCGGGGACACCATCACTTCCCATGGATGCTGTGTTCTTTGCCTTGGAGAGAGCAGTTCTCACCTGAGCGTTAGAGATGTTTGGGGGGCTACAATCATTTGGTATAGATATCTCTCCTTTAGGCGGGGAGGGTGGGGAGAAGTTTGCACTGAACCTGTCAGCCAGTATGTTGGCAATGTCTGTAGGATCGGTAATCTTCACATCATTTTGAACTAATTCTGAGCATATCTGGGAGTTTCCTCCTAGGTTTCTGACATAGCTAAAGAATGCCTTATGGTTGTCTTTAGAGTCCTTAGCTATTTTTTTCTCAAAATTAGCTTTGGATGATTTTATGAGAGCTCTTAGCTTTTTACTTATAGTGATCAGCGGTGTCTTACATTTTAAGGATTTTGCTCTATCTTGTAGTAGCTTTCTCCTTTTGTTGTAGAGTTTGCTTATGGCTGGGGTCCACCAGACTGGACGCTTGCCTTTGGTACAAAGAGTCTTTGTTTTGCTTGGGATTGTCTGATCCATGCAGCCCTGCAGGTGCTGGTAGAAGGCATTTGTAAGTGATTCAGTGGTTTGAGTAGTGTTAACCGCCGGCTCAGGGGCCTTAAAGGAGACCACACTAGTCTTTAGGAGTGTAAAGTCGGCTTTGGAGAAGTTCTTTACTGTGGTCTTTTTCATTTCGGGTGGGGGCGGGATGAGGACCTCCAGCGAGATTAGTTTGTGATCAGATCTCACCAGTGAGGGGTATACTTCTGGCGTTGAACATTGTGCTCCCATGTTCGTGATGATGAGATCAAGTATGTTCTCTCCTCTTGTGGGGATGGTGACTAGTTGTTCCATGGCATTTGAGTTTATGAATTCCAGGAACTTTTGGGCTAGAGTGTTTGGGCTTGAGTAGTGTTTCCAGTCTATATTAGGGTAGTTGAAGTCACCTAGTATGATGGTGTTCGAGATACATTTATCCCCTCCAGTGTTTTCAGGAAGGCCATATGAGGTTCCTGAGTTTGCGAGGGTGGCCTGTAACATGCTACAATTTGCAGAGCAGTCTTGCCTATGGTTAATTGCACCTGGATGGTTTCCGATGCATCGTGCAATGCCACCAATCTTGAGGTGTGGGTGTCCTTGATGAATATGGATACCCCTCCTCCTTTCTTGGTATTGTCCGGGTTTTGTGGCCGGAACGCATGATATGAGGTAAAATCTGATAGTGCTGGGGTGCTCTCAGGAGCCTTGAACCAGGTTTCTGTCACAGCACAGACATTGATGTTCTCCATACTGAGAAGGGCCTCGAGTGCGTGCATCTTGAGGGTGAGACTTCTGGCATTGAGCAGCATTACCCTTAGTTTTTTTTCTTTGTTTTGTTCTAGGGTGGCAGGTTTAGAATTTGAGCCTTGCCTAAAAAAGGCACTATGGGGGTGGCAAGAGCCTTTGCCAAAATCTGGAATCCCAATAATCTTGTGGGAGTAAGTCTGGGTCTCTTATATTGGATTTTAGCCAAGTTTCTGTTGCTAGACGAATGTCTGGTGAGTATTGTGCAATGACTGTATAAAAGTTTGTGATCTTTTTAACTAGGCTTCTAAGGTTTATGTTAAGAATGATAAGGTCTGAAGTTTTAATGTGAGGAAGGGGTGGAATGGTAGGAATGATGGTTTGCTGTGCAGTATGTGTCCCATGACTGGGATGTATATCACCATTACCAGAGAATTTGTGATAATATACATGCATGTTTGTGTGACAGTTTGGAGAGTATGTGAAGATGTTTGCTGAAGTGGTTAGTGGTATTGCTGACAACTACATGTTTGAACTGGAAGTATGCAATAGGTGTGTGATTGTAGAGTTGGGAGGAGATGGCAAGGTAGGACAGTGAGGAGTGAATGGTATTAGTATAATATAATGCGGGGCTATGGACCTGTTGTATTTGTAGGTGAGTGTAGGATATTAGATAGTATGCAGATAGCAGTAGGGTATAAAATATGGGCAGCAGAAAGAGCATCATGTGTATTCTTTGTTTTGGAATGTTAGGTTAGCTTGATGGTGTGATAAAGAAGATGTAGGGACAGAGGGGTTTTGGTGTAGTGTGGAGGGAGTAGAGTGATTAAGGACAGTTGCACTGAGATGTGTGAGGGGAGACAGGAGTGTTACAAATAGTGTCTTAGTTAATTGTGGTGTGACTGGCAGATGGAAGGTGATTGCTGACTGGGAGAAGTTAGGTGGAGTGCTTAGTGTCTGTATACGTCTAGATGATCCAGGGGTGGGTGGAAATGGGGTTAGCTTAGGAGAGTGGAGTGAGCCTGATTGCAGCAAGGGTAAACAAAGCGGACTGGTCCCCCTCAGAGATGAATGCACAGAAAAACAATCAGTATGGAAGTGGAAAACCCGGAGCTGAAAGGTAAGTCAAAGCAGGAAAAAGCAAGGAACAGGTAGAGACAGAAAGGTAGGAGTATAACCAGATAGTTGCAGAAACAATACTTTTATGGTCTTGGTGTGCAAGTAAATCAACAAAGGAAGGCAACTCTATCTGGTGACAAAACACACCAAGTAAATGGTACTAGCCTTGCTTTACAGGAATTCCAGTGGGGAGCCAGATTTATTTGGGACAGGATACAGCAAGTATAATGTTATTTTCACCACTTGGTGATGAGAGATGAAGCTATAGTTGATTGGGGTGGGGGTGAGCCCTTTCAAGTGTGCACACCGGCTGAAACAATCCCCCGGATTTACTAAACTTCCATGCAGGACTAATCTAATCCTGCACGGAAGTGTCAGTTTAAGAGGAGGACAGCAGCGCGTCATGCATATTAATGAAGGCATGCTACCTGAACTCCTAATGCTACACTGAGCATGGACAAGTGCAGGGGGGGTGTTTGAGAGCAGCACTCTCAGAATAAACACACCTCTGCAAAGTAGAAGAAAGTGTAAATAAATGAGCGAGACCGCTCATAGGTGTCCGCATATCCCCATCAACAGTCCCCATGGGTTCAACAGCAACAGTACATTTAAATAAAAAGAAGAGACCCTTTTATTTATTTTTTTTAAAACCCTGAGTATAGCTAACCATAGGTGCATGGGTGTACCCATCGCCTAGCTTTGGTTAAAGCAGCTGAAAAGGCTGAAGAGGATAGCAAAGAATATATATGCAAATGAAGCAGCACAGCAATGGTGTAGTGGTTAGAACATCTGCCTAATGAACAGGCTTTCCTGGTTCAAGTCCTATTGCAGCACATATCATTTTCCATGTGAAATATGTATATGAACATAATTTTACATCTTTTTGCCATATAACCTACATAATAACATTTAAATGTGAACTGCAGTACTGCATGAAATGTACATGTGAAGTTTCAGTATCATAATGAATAAGGCACTAGTAAGCAGGTTTAAGCATCTGTTTAGACTTCAATATATTTGCACACACACATATATCTACATGTTGGAATACATTCTCTGTACTGTTGTATGACTGGGCTGGATGATATGTTTGTGAATACAGCAGGATTATGTATATCTGAGATGGCATAGAGGTAAATCACTTGGGCTATGGCATGCATGGTCCTGGATTCAAACCTAGCAGAGGTTGTTTATTTTGTTGCTAGGCAGAACAAGGGCCGATGGATACAGAGTGATTAAGGCACTTTAAAGCAGTTGTATGTGGGTTTGCGTGGGTTTGTGTGGAGGTAAGCACTGCTAAAGTCTGGTTACAGTTTCTTATACTCAGCTGCTGAATTGCTTAACCTGTGTAGGCATTGCTTAGCTCCACGCAAACCCACGCAAACCTGCTTACAACTGCTTTAAAGTGCCTTAATCACTGTGTATCCAATGGGCCGTGTTCTGCCCAAAAACAAAATAAACAGCTCTTGCAAGACTCAAACCAAGGACCCTGCACACCATAGACTAAGTGATTTACCACTAAACCATGACAGATAGAAAGAGATGTGATGTTTAAAGAAACATATCATCCACTCCAGTCATGCAACAGTACAGAGAATGTATACCAACATCTAGATGTATGTGTGTGTACCTATATTAATATCTAAACAGATACAACATATCTATATATGTAGATATATATATATATATATATATATATATATATATATATATATATATATATTGATTTCTAAAACTATATACATATATATCAATATATATGCACACATATACATGCATATGCCTAAATCAACACATATATGTGTCTACACCTATATGTCAACATATACACAGCATGTTACAATATCTATGTAGGTGTATACGGACATAGTTTTATATATATATATATATATATATATATATATATGTATATATATATATATCAGCAGATATATAAATCTATATAGGTATATATGGCCATACTTTTGTTGATAGCAATGGCAGATTAACAAATACACATATGTCCACATGCACTGTTAATGAGGTTGAGCAGCCCCACACACTATACGTCTTGTACGAATAGGCATCCCCCCCACAGCCAAACAAGTGGCTGGCCTTGATGTCACATGTATGGATATGGTTTGCACCGCAGCCTCTCATCTAATTTACATCTGTTATCCCTGTATGGTTGACATTGTGATATATAGTAGGGCCTCCATAAAAGAAATAAGCAAAACCCCCTCCACCTTGCCCACAGTTGTCACACACTACACAGGAGACGAGTTACAAACACCCACACACACACACACACACACACACACACACACACACACACACACACACACACACACACACACACACACACACACCTATTATGTCTGGGAGTTGAACCCCTACCTAACTAGTTTATTACACTACAGCACTACACAGTTATAGTATGCACCACAGACATTACTGAAATACTTCTTCTCCAAAGGTGTATTTCACATTGAATGACATCAGCAGGATTACCAAAGAAGACCATTTCAACTGTACTGTTAGTGACTAGCCTAAAATGCATTGCTCCCTACACAGACAGTGAGACACGCACAAAACATCAATAACTGACATGGGGGTATAGAACCCCTGGCCAAGGTCTATATCACACTACAGTATGGAGCTGTTACAGGACACACCACAGGGATTACTAGAGAAATCTTTCCCCAAAGGTGTATTTCAAAATAAATGACATCAGCGGGATTGCCAAAGTAGGGCATTCGAAATGTACTTTGAGTGTGTAGCCTATAATGCATTCCTCCATACACAGACATTGGAACACACTCAAGACATCTAGAACTGCCATGGGTGGAGATGGAACCCTACCATGGTTCTAGATCACACTACAGCTGTATGCAGTTACAGGACGTGCTACAGAGATTACTGAGCTACAACCTTCCCAGAGGTGTATTTCTAGGTGGGTGACATCAGCAGCCTTGCCAAAGTTGAGTATATGAATTCTAAGTAGTGTGAGTACCCTAAAAAGCATGTAAGACAGACAGACACACTCACACACACAGTTGCCAAGTCTGGGGTTGGAACATCTACCTAACCACTCTATCACACTACAGCAGTACGCAGTTACAGGATGCGCTACAGGGATTACTAGGCTATTACTTTCCATGAGTTGTATTTCCAGGTGAGTGACATCAGCGGCCTTGCCAAATTTGAGCATATGAGTTGTATGGAGTGTGAGTAGCCTAAAAAGCATTGCTCTCTACTCAGTCAGACACACACACACACACACACACACACACACACACACACACACACAAAAACACAGTTACCATGTCTCGGGTTAGAACACCTACCTAACTACTTTATCACACAATAGCTGTACACAGTTACAGGATGCACTACAGAGATTAATAGGCTATTATTTTCCCAGAGTTGTATTTTCAGGTGAGTGACATCAGCAGCCTTGCCAAAGATGTGTATATGAATTGTACGGAGTGTGAGTGGCCTAAAAAGCATTGTTCTCTACTCAGTCAGACACACACACAGATTTACACACCAACACACACACACAGTTGCCAGGTCTGGGGTTAGAACACCTCCCCAACTACTTTATCACACTATAGCAGTACACAGTTACAGGACACACTACGGAGATTACTGAGCTATGATATTCACAGAGGTGTATTGCTAGGTGAGTGACATCAGCAGCCTTGCCAAAAATGAGTATATGAATTGTACGGAGTGTGAGTAACCTAAAAAGCATTTCTCTCTACATAGTGAGAGAGACACGCACACAAACACACACTCACACAGTTGCCAAGTCTGGGGTTAGAACTACTACCTAACTAGTTTATCACTACAACAGTACACGGTTATGGGGAACGCCATAGGGATATCTGAGCTACAGCTCTCCTAGAAGTGTATTTCACATTGGATGACCTCAGCAGGCTTGTCATGATACTGCTATTGAGGGCAGTGTGTGCATTGGCCATAACCCATTCATGTAGGGATTGTCATGCCACATGCAGGCACACATGGGGTCATATGCTACAGGTACGTGTATATAGCTACTAGGTGACTACTTCCTTGTACAGTCATGTTGTACAGCTGGTACATGCACCATATAGTCTGTCATGCTGACAGATAATGGTGGCTAGTATCTGCAGTGAGTGACACCTGCACCTCATGTGTTTGGGGCCCTTTGGCTGTGTGCTGGGTGGGACAGGCCCAGATGGCTCCTTGTCATGGTCACCCTTTTCCACACATCTATGTCCATCTACCTTTGGCTTATTAGTGTGTTGCCTTACATATATGTCTGTATTCCCATCCACTGTGTGTGCAAGGCAGGTGTGGTGCATACTGACATGTGTCTGCAATAAGAGCTGCAACTGCCAGATATGTCTGGTCCAATGGTGTTTGCAGACACGGCCTTCCTGTGTTTAAGTGTGTGAGCATGCTCAGTATGACCTTTCAGTATGTTGTTGACTGTCACTGCCTTCATTCATCTAAGTGTGTGAGCATGCCCAGTATGGCCATCTATATTGCATGTGTGGATCAAGTCCAGGTAGTTTGTACTGCGGTTCTGACCTTTGTGTTGTACACTGACTGGTAGCATGCTGTGTCTGCAGGGTATACATCGGTCATTTGGCATTGACTGTTGCTACATTTCTGCATGGGGGCACCTGATTGTTTCTACATTTCTACACAGGGGTGGGGGGCACATTTGACTGTTACTATAAGTGTAAGTCGGATGGTGGGGCACACCTGGCACATTTACTCACTTCCTAGGACTGTACTGGTATGTCGGGTACACCATTTCAGTCTGTGGACTTACCTATTGTGCTGGCTAGAGGCATACCAGTGTACTACAGATCTTAGCTTTCACTACTTACATATTAGTTTCTGACTTCCTAGACTTCACAACTTACATACAACTGCCTGGCCTGCTGTAGTCTGTCTGTGTAGGCATGGGGGAGGGGTTACCCATAGGGCTCATTCAGAGGCCATAGTACAGCATTTGTTTGCGTTTGTCTACACCTATCCTGCTGACTGTGACTGTTGTTGGGTATGTGCCCCCCCAACTGGCATGTGTGTGTCACTTACCTTGTGGGCGTCCCAGTATTGAGAGTGGTGCTGCAGGGCTGCCTATGCCAGATGCACATAGTACACTCCCTATACATGGTTGAGCACAGGTAGTGTCATGCTTGGTATCCCTTTTACTGTATGTGTGAGTTGGAGAGAGGTGTCATTCCCTGGTTCCCTACTGTGTCAATGCATGTGCTATGCATTGCCTCTTTGCCAAGGCCAGGGCATACTGGGCACTCCTCCTTCTGCCTACTGGGACATGCTCAGTTTGTTCCTCCTCTAAGTCACTCTGTGCCTGTGCAGGCCTTGGTACTGGTGAGGGGCTGTGTAGCCCTGCCCCATGCTGTTCCCGCAGCAGCTGTTTCCGCAGGCTCATATTGTGTAACATGGCACATACAAGAACAATTTGGGTACATGTAGTTGGTGAGTACTGCATGGCTCCACCAGATGTGTCCAGGCACCGGAACTATGACTTGAGCATCCCAAACACACAATATTTTATGATTCGTGTTTGTGCGTGTGCCTCATTATGGAATTCTTGTGTGGGTTTGTGTGCATTTCTGATGGGTGTCATCAGCCATGGCTCCAGTACATATCCAGCATCCCCCACTAGGTGACCATGTGGGATGTCCCCATTGGCAAATGTCTGGTACAGCTGCGTCAGATGCCAGATGTGGGAATTGTGGTAGCTTCCAGGGCAGCCAGCACACAAATTCATTATTATGCTCTTGGCATCACACATGACCTGGCAGTTGATGGAGGGGAAACCCTTGCAGTTGATGTAGACCCTACCCCGCTCACCTGGTGGTGCTTTAATGCATATGTGCGTGCAGTCTATTGCACCCACTACCTCAGGGTATTCTGCTATTTGGTGGAAGAGATGTATATTGCTGGCCAACGCCTCATGGGTGATGGGGAAATATACATGCTCACCGACATGTGCTGACATGGCATCCAGAAACTGGTGGAGTACCCTGGATGCTGATGCCTGTAAAATTCCCATCATACCCCCAGTTGGCCTTTGGAAGATACCTGTAGCTAGTATTCTTAGGCCTACAAATACCTTAGTATCCACTAGGATGGCTTCCCCTCTGTTAGTTCTGTGTGTGAGGTGTGGCAGGCACAGCTCAACAATTTGCTGTAGGAGGTCCCTGTCCACCCTATAGCACTCCATTATCTCCAGCTCATGTAGCCCTTGGTAGGTTACTCTGGGTCTGTACACTCTTCTCCGTGTCCTCACTGTGGGTTGCTCAACAGCATTCACATCCTCACCACCCTCAGCCTCTTGCACATGCTGGTTTATGATAGCAAATGCAGCCCCTAACATTTTTTCTGTTGCTTTCGTTTTGTAAAATTTCCCTGTCTGTATACACCGGTGGTGCAGAGGGTTTGGGAAAAACAAGGGGGCAGGTGTTTGCATAGTTTATAGTAGTGTGCTGGGCTGGGCTGGGCTGCTGCCTCTGTAATTGAATGATACATTTCACCTGTCAGCTAAGCTAGTTCTCCTTGATTACCTTCCTACTGCTGTTTTCCCTTCCCATTGCCTCCTTATTTTAGCCTGTGTGTGTGCCGCTCAAACAGAGTGCTTAGATGTGTACAGAGCTGCTATTTCCTGGTTTAACTTCCTTTTTTTGTCCTGTAAGATCTGGTGCACAGTGCACACACCTGCTTACACTTTGTAAAGAGTGCTAGGCAGTTTATGACACACCTCTAGCTTAGCTGTGCTAAGCTAGTAGCAGTCCCGAGCCACAGGTCTCCAATCCACTTGGAGTAAGTCTGACACACCCCCCATAATGTTGCCTATATCCTAGTCTTGCACCCAGCTATTTATACTCTTACACTCCTGGGACCTGCCTCACACCCTGGGAATATCTGGAATTCACTAACCTTTCCCTCATTTGCATAGGATTGCCTACTAATGCATAGTTACATGTTCCACACTGTGCCTCCCCCCTTAGCAACCACTACTCACTGGCCAAGTTTTCTTTTGCCTGCCATTGACTTGCATGGCAGAATACTGATTTTTGTTAGAATGCTCATTTTCAGTTTATTTTATTATTTTCCCCGATTCTGTTTGCGCGCTGCTGCCCTATGCTTAAACAGCTGAGATCGGCGAAAAAAAATAAAAGTTGTTTTATTTTTTTCTAAACATTTTGCAATGCCAATGGCCTTCTACTTGGCCATTGGCATGCTTCCTCAATAATATGCAGCCTTTATTTGGAGCTGTCATAGCTCCGTTTTGGAATTTGCAGAAATGTACTCGGTTACTAACCGAGTACATTTCTGCAGATTGCACTTGTCTTGCATGGACTACTGCAAGCTTCCTGGATTGCAAAATCACCTAATTTGCATGGATTTCTCCTGCAAATTAGGTGATTTGCATGCCAGGGCTTAGTCCATGCAGGATTAGTGCTGGAGCCCTCTTGCATTGGATTGCACGGCAGACATATTGCCTGCGTGGACTCCTGCACTCATCTTGCACTCCGTGCAAGCTTTTGAGAATCCGGGGGAATGTTTAAAAAGTAACTAGTAAAAGTACCAAATTAGTTATTAAAAAGAACTGTGAACATCCAGTCACAATTTTTAAAAAATAACTATTAAAGGGCCAAATTTGCTAATAATACTAATTGTAAACATCCAATCACCTATGCAGACTTTTCTGGTGGGTATCCTTATTGAAAAAAGTGTTATTCTTGGCTTGAAATAACTGTAGGGAGAAACCGCACCATAGCAGTGGTTTTATTTGGCAATGTTGCAGTTGTGGGGGTTGGAGGGAGACCCAAGCTGTGATAATAAAAGCAGCCAAGTGTGCTGTAAAAAGAGATAATAACTGATGTTAGGAATGTGGCTAGTTATTGCAACGTGCACAACACCTCAGTGAGCAGTAAAGTAAGAGGAGTGAGGGTGAGCTGACTGAGTGTGGATGTGTGTTGTTAGGGAGGTACAAAGGAGCCAAAAGAGGCTATAAGGGGATCTGTGGTGTCTGTGTAGTGAGCATGCAATGACTGAGAGACACAGAAGTTCAATGACCCTAATGTCTGTATCGCTGACCTCAGGGCTTATAGTGGATTCGATTGCAGTGAACTGGAGTGGCTTAAATGGATTTTATATATATATATATATATATATATATATATATATATATATATATATATATATATATCTGGTTCCCTATCAGAAGCCTGAAACACTTTAAGCCTGAAAATCAAAATCCTGAAAACTATAGACTGAAAGTTCAAAATCCTGAAAGCCCAAAATCCTGAAACTCAAAATCCTGAAAGCACAAATAATGCTAATATGTCACTATAAAGACACTAATATCTACCAACTGACCCTGACCCTAACCCTAACCCTAAGGTCCGTCACTATCGCACACTCACCTGACCCGCGCCCTAACCCTAACTCACTTAAACCGCCCCTAACCCCAATATTTGTCACTATTGCATACATGCCTAACCTGCGCCCTAACCCTAACTCACTTAAACCGCCCTAACCCTAACATAAAACCAACAAGACACTTACCTGAACCCAACGCATGACCCAACACCACAGGGCTAACAATAGCAAAGCCACAATGACGTCAGTATGTCCATTTTGTGTTTTCAGGATTTTGAGTTTCAGGATTTTGGGCTTTCAGGATTTTGAACTTTCAGTCTATAGTTTTCAGGATTTTGATTTTCAGGCTTATAGTGTTTCAGGCTTCTGATAGGGAACCATATATATATATATATATATATATATATATATATATATATATATATATATATATATATATCGATAGATATATATATATATATATATATAGATATATATATATATAGATATATATATAGATATATATATATATATTATATATTTTTTTCATGAGCTTTTAAACAACCTCGGCCTTTAACTAGCTTGGGAGCTATCCAGCAAACCTTGTCCCATACTCTAAGGTCATGACCCCAATCTGCATGCTGCCACCACTTGTGCACACCATGCAGGTCAATCCCCACCCCCACCCTTCCAGTAATGACTATGAAACCCTGTCACATTGCCCTCATGGCCAGTTCTGAAAACAGGCCCCATCAGAAAGGCCAGATAACTAGCCTGCTAACTGCTGAATCAGCCATTATCCACTTAAAGCAGTTTCCCTTTTACTTTTTTTCCACTATTTTTTTTTCACTTTTATTTCCCCATTGCAGAGCTAGATCAAAACTTGTATACAGAATAGTCCCCCCTTGGACCTGACACAGCTAAGTGTCCAAGGGAGGCTCTGTCAGTATGCAATTCAGGCTCCATTGTTAATCTGGGCAGGAAACCCACACAGGTACAAGGATACTTGGAGAACATGAGAAGTGCACCATCCATATCCATAGAGCCAGCCTGATCCCAAGTATACAAAGGAAAAAAAAGCAAAGAGATTTTAAGTTCTTTATAGCAGCTCTAGCCAGGCTCTGGTTTGATTCTCAGCTGGGGTGCCTTCTGTGCGGAGTCTGCATGTCCTCCCTGTGGTCGCATGAGTTTCTTCCGGGTGCTCTGGTTTCCTCCCACATCTCAAAGACATGCTGTAGGTGGATTGGACACTCTAAATTGGCCCTAGGTGTGAGTGATTGTGTGCCTTCTGTGGAAGATTGGGTGCCAGGCTGGCAACTTGACACCGTAAAACTCCATTGCCAATCATGAGCGGACAGGTGATCCGCTGTGGCGACCCCTAACCAGGAAAAGCCAGAAGAAGAAGAAATAGCAGCTCTAGCCACAGAAGCACTCTGACATAGCAGCATTTGAGTCAGACCAGTGTGGAGACACGGGATTGTACATGAGACATGGTCCCTGATATTAAATATGGTTTTCTTGTCTCTGATTACTTCTGATTACTCCTGGAGTAGTTCTTGTTTCCCTGTTTGAGAATGGGAGAGAAAAGGGTAAGGAAGTTAGAAAGGAATGTAAAAGAACTAAAAAAAAAAAAAAAAGAAAAGAAAGCCTATGATGGAGCATGTGAGGTGTAGTTTATGTGCCTTCTATTAATATAGTGTTGCATTGTGAAGTAATATAGAGTATCAGTGTTTTGAATCTGGATGCACCCCTTCTGGTAGGTAGCTAGGTACTAGAACAGGAAGGGAAAGCATGTAGTTGGCAACCATTACAAAATTAAATTAATTAATTAATTAATTAATTAATTAATTAATTAATTAATTAATTAATTAATTAATAATAAAGACAGAGATTAAATAAAAATGGTTTGGCAATGGGGTTTGTGCTGAGGGGTAAGGATTCACGGTTACCACTGGGAGTGGGGTAGCTGAATGTAGTGCATGGTGGTTTTGCACAGGTATGGTCAATCGACACATGGGGTTTAAGGTGATGAGTAGTAATTATGGTGGCATGGTTTCAGTCACTCAGCTCTCAGCTGGGAGGTAATGTAATGGGAAGAAAAGGACCCAGTAGTAATTATCAGTGGGAGGAGGGCTAAGAGGTAAGGGTGACTTTCAATATTTTGCATTTTAATTTCTCTTCTTTCTTTCTTTCTTTTTCTTTCTTTCTTTCTTTCCTTCTTTCTTTCTTTCTTTCTTTCTTTCTTTCTTTCTTTCTTTCTTTCTTTTTCTTTCTTTCTCTCTTTCTTCCTTTACAGAATGCTGCAGGCCTTGGACTCACCCAGCATTGCAAGAAAAAGTGATACAGGCAGAGATGCTTTTTTCAGAGGGTTTGGAACTAACCACAGCCATCTAAACATGTTGCTCAGGTTGCACTGCAAAGGGGAAGGTGAAACTGCAAATGCTCAGGGGAATGCTCAGCCACAGAGGCATCCAGAGGAAAGGGAAGAGGCCCAGTAGGTCATCCAGTAGAGTAGCTGCTGTAACACAACTGGAGCTTCAGATGGTAGCAGGTAGGGATATTATTTCTCATATAGAGGAAGAGACGGCATTTTCAGTTGTCAACGAAGGTTTTACTTGGTCTTGTGCTTTATATCAGTGGTCAGGGTAGGGTTAGAATTCAGGGGGGGGGGGGGGTTGTAAGAATCTGTGGGAAGAGAATTATCAAAGGCAGTCCACACCGAGTAAGGTGATTGCAGTCTTGATCAGGTCCAGGAAACCACTAAGATGATGTGGGAAAGGGAATTTCCACTCTTTCCTGCAGTGTTTGGATTTGTGTGCTCTGAGGTACAGGTGTAGAAAATGGCAGGCACTGGCAGGCACAAGCCCTCATGAAGTTCAGAGTTTTTGGTTAGGGAGGAGGGAGAGTTCGTTACTCCACACATAATGATGGTAGTCAAAGAGAAGATTTGGTGGAATAATTTATGGAGGTCTTTGCCATTTTTTTATGTGAATGAGGTGCAGAGGATTGTAGAAGCCAAAGCAAAGGGGTCAAGAATCTGACTGCAACATTGGCAGCTTTGGGGAAGAAGGGTGCAGGTAGATTTAACACCAGGATAACTGGGTCTTGGGTATGTTTTATTTATGGTGGTCATGCTGGAAAGGGAGCCTCAGCAGGGTTTGCCATTATTGGCCTATTTTCTAACTATTAAGGAGTTGAAAGGCTTTTCTGGGGAAAATCCATGGTTGAGGTATGACCAGTGCTTTTGCAAGCTTATGACAGTTAACAGGTCATTGGCATGGGACCATAGGTATCAAGACACTTGGCTTGGTATTATGCTGGGGGGGGGGTCCAGAGAAATAGATGACACAAGGGGAGAAAAGGTAAGGATATGTTGGGCTTTTAATGATAGGAAGTGCATGCATGCTTCCATTATGGCGTATTACATGCATCAATGAAGTGCTGACATAGGGAGAGACTTGTCCTGGTGACTACTGGCACCAGCATGGGAGGGAAAGAGAGGGCCTTAAGATGGCAGGGCAATCCTGCCCTTTCAAGGGGTAGAGAGCAGCTGGCTAGGTCATTATCCTATTAAGGTGCAAGTTTTTGCATACTTGTTGAGAAACTTCCAAAACAAGAAAATGGACTGAAAACTCCTTCAGAATTTTCCTTCAAGATTCACAATTAAATTATGGGTTGATAGTTCCACTCTGATGTATAGCAATTTAATATCAAAGAAAGAGAGAAAGGAAGTGGCCCAGGGATTGATGGGCAAGGAACTGAAGGCAGGGAGGATTTTGGACCCCTTTAGGGTCCTCCTTTCTCTTTCTTCAAAGTGTCACCTTTTGGTTTAGTTCTTAAGATAACTGGTAAATTTTGCTTAGCATATCAGCTCTCCTTTCCAAAGGGTAGTTTGATTATTAGCTACATTGAGAAGTGGGATGCCAAACTCCAGTATACTTCATTGGAGTAAGTGGTTCTGGTCATTTGGACATTTAGCAATCTCTGGTTAGCAAAGCTTGACATTGAGGCATCATTTAGGTTGCTCCCAGTCCAAGACCAAGGCTGGTCATTGTTGGGTATGCAACTGAAGGCCAAGTTCTGCTTTGATGAGTCCATGCCTATGCTCTGCGTGGTGTCTTGTGAAATCATTCAAAAGTTTAGCACAATATTGCACTGGCAGTGGCAGGCATAGGCAGGATCTTTGAGAGTGATACTCTACTTAGATGAATTTCAACAAGTTGATGAAGGAAAGGAGGCAGTGGAGGATGAGTGAAATTGTTAGTACAGCTTTGCAAGAAACTTAGTGTCCCCTTGCAGACAGTAAGCAAGAGGGCCCGTCTAAAATTGTAATGTTCTTGTGCCTGGAAGTGGCTCCAGAGGCAGTGATACATCATCTGCCCCAAGAGAAGTTAGGCAAGTTGAATGGTAATGTTTTAGGTATGGTCAACAAAGGTAAGGTAGGGGTTATGGAATTGATGGAAGTGTTGAGTTTGTTGAATTTTGCATGTAGATCTGTCAGCCTAGGGGGAACCTTCATGAGGTCTCTTGTAAACTTGCTGCTAAGGTTTAGACAGAAGCATCATTGGAGGAAGGTGTTGATGCTGCTTAAGGAGGATATGGCCATCTGAATGGAGTTTCATCATCATTACAATGGGGTGTCTTTCTGGCAAGGTAACTGTGAGTCCTCAGAGGATTTACAGCTTTAAATGGACATAGCTGGGGGCGTCAACATTGGTGTATTTTCCAAGGGTAGATGACTTGCTGAAAGATAGCACTCAGTGTGGCCAGAGAATTGGAAGAAGGACATTACCTCTCTGAAGCTTATGTCCATCTGGGCAGGTACAGTAATGTGGCAGGGGTAGTTAGGTAATAGTAAGTTTTTCATGCCGAGAATTTGGCATTTGTACAACTGTTAGTGAAAATATCAGTAAGGTCTAATCTGGTGCAGGGTTTGTTAAGAAGGCTTGTTTTACAATGTTTGAGAATTAATCTGTCTTTTAAAAATAAACATATTCCAGGCCATTTCAATGTTTTGGCTGAACAACTTGGAGAAGCAAAAAAAGCAGAACAGTTATAGCTCAGCACAGAGCCCCAAATAGGAAGCCACACTGCTTATTGCACAACACAAATTCCCAGTGCTGTAGAAGTAAATAAAATGAGGAAATCAATGTTTCTTTACCTAGGTCCTTAGAACTTTTGCTGTTTGATAGGCAGTGTGTCTACCTATTTAGGGCTGTGTGCTGAGCTATAACTGTTCTGCTTTTAAGTGGTCACTATATTCTGCTGATTGTAGTGCCTGAGTGTTATGGCAGGTTCCTAGGTAATTCTAGCCCAGTACTTACCTAGGAACCTGCCATAGCACTCAGGCACTGCCAATTAGCAGAATATAGTGACTGCCTGAAAGCAGAAAAGTTCCCTTTTTGTGCTCAAATTAACCTGTCCCATTTGGTAAGAGATAGGTCTTACCCATCCCATGGTCATTAATTATATATTACCCTTAATGAGAATAACTGGGATCATATCATAGATAATTTGAAGGATAAATGCATAGGATAATGAATTTAGCAGTCTCTGTTCATTAGCAGTATAGAGGACAGTCCCAGAATAAATTCTCTGTTTCCCATCCATAGATCCACTTGAATATGCAAAGTGATGTACTTTACTTCATGTGGATGAGGTATCTGTTCCAGAGCAGTTGTATTTTCTGCAAGATATACCTTATATTATGGATTCCTTAAATTCATATGTCCTTGAAGATTTGATTAATCAGGAATATTTGGGTGAATGCATTACTTGTGGGGTATTTTTAATAAATTCTGATTTAGTATAAAAGCAAATTAGTTTTAAATATTTGGAAGAATTATGTTTATTTTTAAATATTAAATTGGTTAATTCTCAAACTGCATGTGCATGCAGTGATGCAGTAGGAAGGTCTGTTTCGGAATCTGTGAAAATCTGGCAGTCAGGACATTTAGACATGAATAGTAAGGATATTGAGAATGTAAAGATGGAAACAAAGGAGGTAAGGTTGATCGGTCAGAAGTTAAATACGGATCAAGGTCAAAAGCAAACTGGGAAACATTTACTCCTTAAGTCAGATCAAGCTCCAATTAAGATGAAAACGAGAGCAGGGAATGCTAATGGAGTGAAGAAAAAGGGGAATGTTGGTAAATCTTCCACACCGACTAATTTAGTAGAATAAATGTTATTTCAAACGAGACAGTTTTATTTAATAGGGAACAATGTATGAGCAAACAAGGAAAGAATATATGGTCAATTCTAAAGTTTTTGTGTTTAACTTATTTGTTATGCCCTCTCTTTCAGAGGTGCATGTGGGTGATTTAGAAAATGCTGTAATAAAGAGAGCAGAAAGTTCTTGTTCTAATAAATCTGATTCCAATGTCTCAAACTATAAAAATAACTGTGTTCTGGAAACTCATGACAGTACAATTTCAGTTACTGATGAGCATTTTCTGAGACGTTTGTTACAAACTTTGACACTGGTGTAACTGATATCCAGTATAAGAAAATATATTTGGATTAAAGTCAGGATAATAGTCTGAGTGATAATTTATTGGTTGGAGTGCACAGTTTGAAACATAAGAGGTTTTCACCATTGAGGGTTCTCTGTCTCCTAATTCTAAGAGAGTACCAAATGAGAGTGAAGCTGTACATGGTTCAACTAATGTAAATACACATCAAAGCTTGATTCATTCTGGTAATTGGGCTGTTTTGAATAATAGAAAGTTTGGAGAAAAATCATTCTTCTTCTTTAACTGGTAAATAAACCTTGCTCTAACAATGTTAGCGATTGTATTAATGGACAGAATGAACGAAAGCAAGAGAAGTCATGTATAAGAAAGCTTAAAAGAAGAACTTTGGGAAGGTAAACTAGTGGAGATAAAGCTATTAATAAACACACTGAAGACTCTATTTTATTTCTGTAATAGATCATTAGATGCATTCTGAACTATTGGTAATTGGGGACTCACATGCAAAATGCATTAATAGCCAAATAAAATCAATGAATAAAGAGAATATTACATATTCCTCTTTACCAAGACTAAAGTTAGATAATTATTTAGATTTGTTATCAAGATTAACTAGGTTTAAACCAACCTATAATCAATTTATTTTGCAGGGAGGTTATAATGATTTAAGGTATACATTATTAAATAAGAGAAACAAAATAATTATTGATATAAATGAGTATTTTTTTTTACTTTAAATCTAGAGATTGCATTATGTGAAATTCTTCCTAGCTTGTGTTGGTCAGACTGCCAGTGATCAATGGCAAAATTATTTAATAATTGACTAAGGCAGCTTTGTTTTGTTTTCAATGTTGAATTAATAAAAATTTGGAAAAACTGTGCCTATGATTCAAAATGGTTTCAACGGATGGAGTTCATTTTAATTAGCATGGATCTAACATTTTTTTGGCCTGTTTAGGAACTGTGCTGATTTGATTTTGGGCCATCACATGAGTAGATCCATTTGTGCAATAGAAACAGGAAATTCAACAGATCTTTTAAATGTTTCTATTGTAATGTCCAAAGTTTGGGGGAACAGAGGAAGTGTGTTAACATTTATTGCACTTTCTGAGGGATATGAGTTTATTGCTGTTACTTAAACATGGAATTCATAAGATTTAAAAATGCCAGGATATAGCAAATTTGAATGCTTACAAATAAGCACAGAAGTGGAGGTCTAACTTTATGAGTTAGACATTCAATTACTTTTAAACTTGTAAATACTGTTGCTATGTTGGAGTGTGAAATAGTCCAAGCTCATGGTCCACATTGAACATGTTATTTATACCCTGTATTTTCTTTGTGAGGAACCTCTGAGTGACCTTAGAAGTTCCTCGCAAAGAAAATACAGGTGTAAACAACATGTCCTAAGTATACAGACTAAAAGCCATATTCCTTTATTCTTTCTCCAACTGACTATTAAGGTGTGACCTATGCATGATTTACAAGACACTCACAAATACAGTCCTGATTGACCTGCTACACATGAGCAAGTCAAATGTCATGAGGGTCACCTGATCTAGGGATCTAAACTTAGTCAGTGAGTCAAACAAATCATGCTGGAGAGAATGATATGTGTCACAGAGATTTTCCTTGTTTGGAAAAGGCTGCTATTCACTTAAGAAGAGTTTGGATCAAAGGATGCAGAATTGCAAATTCATACCTGGAGCAATGCATGTGCCCCTTTTAGACAGGAGCAATCTGTAACATACTCAAGACATGGGCACACACCCATGCCATCCTCTTGCCCTTAGGGCCATATGTTGGGTAACATTGGGTTGTTTTGGCTAGGGTTGTAAAAGCTATTAAGCTTTTAGCCAATTAATATTTTATTAACCTATGAAGATATGAATATTTTTGCATGATCATATGACAATGATAATTTGTTATTGTAGACCTGCAATGGATTTAGGTACTCATTATAATTATTTGCTTATATTAAATATGAATTTAGATTATAGATATCTGGAAACTTTAATTATTGTACCATTTATTAGCAAGTAAATGAAGGAGGAAATTGTGAAAGATAATGTACTACTTTATTGAGGTTTTTGAGTATCATAATAGTAGGCAATTGATTCTGGAACCAAATCCAGGTAGTAATATCTTAGACTTGTTAAGTACAGATAATTCAATTCTAATTTAAAATATTCAAATTTATGCTCCTGTAGAATTTTCTAATCATTCATCTGTTACATTTGGAATAATTGCTAAGGCAAACCTAGAGTATGGATGAAACATTACAATTATTGTTTTGCTAATTATTATCAGTTAAATAATAATTTATCATCTATTGATTGGGTAGAGATGGATCAGTCAGTTACTGGGTGTTGTAATAATATAGAATCACTATTGTATAACAGTGTATTGGGACAACTTGCTTTAAAACACTAAATTCTAAAAGTAAATTCCTAGTAGGGGAAATTCTAATTTTACTAAATTATATAATAGGGTCTCTCATGTTTGCCATGAAAAAATAAAATATGAGAATTTGTCGGCAAATTATCACATAAACACCCGCATAATTTATAAATATATTAATTCCTTCATAAATGAAACAGGTCATTTTAATTCTATTTTATAGATGGTCAGTTATTAATGATCATGAACTGATAGTTAATAAATTTAATGAATATTTTTACTGGATTTGGCATTCTTAAACTTGATTAATTTCAATTTATGGAAGAAAAAATTGATTGTATGATAAAATGGCCTAATATTACTGAAGAGATGTTATCAAGAGCTTTAAATAAAATTAAATCTGATACATCAAGTGGGCCAGATTGTTTTCCAGGAATTTTGTTGGTCAATATAAAAGAGGTTTTAGTGAGTATATTAACTAAGACATTTAATTCTGTTATCTATAATGGATATGTGTTGAGTTCTTGGAAGGAATCATTAATTACTTTAGTTGTTAAATCTGGAGATGATATGGTAGCATAAAATTATTTTCCAATAAGTCTAACACCAATATTATGCAAATGCTTTATGAGATATATTACTGAGGTTATACTTAAAGAAAATAATCCTGCATCATTTGATAATTTTCAACGTGTTTTTTGAAAGGCCATCCTACACTCACTAATTTATCAAACCTTTCTGATTACATCTCTAGGACTACAGAGATAGGAATTAGCAGAGGTGCAATCTGTTTTGATTTAACTAAAATGTTTGACTTACTATCATTCTACACTATTGATATGGCATTGGAACAATATACAATTAATCAATATTTATGTAGGTGGAATAATCGTTAGCTCAGAGCAGAGCCTAAAAAGTAGTGATTCAAGAAAAAAAAATAGATCTGATACTGGAGAGATTAGGTGCTCCACGGGCATTTGTGCTTATGCCTTTGTTGTTTTACTTCCATGTGATGATCATTGTTGGTTGTTTAGGTATGCTGGTGACTGTAATAATGAAGATGATTTCACTAATAGTAATAGTTATTTTCTATGCTTAAGTAAGTGGGCTAGTGCAGTTGGTCTCCTATTTAGTGAGAAAAAAGTATAATGCTATATATTTTGGTAAACAAAAATTAGGGAAATCTATTACATTGTCTACATCTGACTTATGGAAAGTAAATGAATATAAGGATCTTGATATACTGATATTCCTCTTTGTTTTGAAAATCATGTGAGACCCATTTGTAATAAGACCTTGAGACATACAGGTTTCATTTCCAAAAACTTTACAATGAGAAAGGTTATGGTCTTTTAAGATGTAAATTAGACCCAATTTAGAGTATAATATAGTGTTCTATACTCTTAATAATTTACAGCTTAAATATGTAGAATCAGTATAATGTAAATTTATGAAAAGAATACCTGATATGAAGCACTTATGCTATGAGGATAGATGTGTTTCAGTGTGTCTTTATGCCGTTCATTATAGATATATTAGGGGTCAACTTTTATTTGCCTATAAAGTGTCTAATGACTCTTTTCTTCAGCCTGATTTGTGTTTTGAAGTATATAGTAATGCAAAGACATATTAACATCATAATTCAAAGTTCTGTTTAGAGTTATATAATAAAAAGAATAGTTCTTATTTAACACATAGGATGGTACAATAATGGAATAAATTACTTGAATATATCAAATGTGTGATTACTCAAGTAAAATTTAAGAAGCCTTTGGATGATTGGGCTGGGGCTATGGTGTTTATCCAACAATTACTGAGATTGTTTTCCTTGAAAGCCATAAGGCATGAACACTTTACCTAACTTATGAGCTTACAAATTATATTTAAATGCACAAAACAACAAAAACATCAAATAAGTTATCTACTAAAATGTCTCAAACAATTTCTTACCTAATAAATACATTTCGTTGCTAAATTTTTTTCCTAGATAAGTTCATCAATAGTGTGTATAAGATCTTCTAAACATATTACTCTGTCCTCTGACTATGTTATTGGAGTATTTCTGTTCCAGTTACCTGATGTGCTATGATTGCAAATTCTTATACATAATGGTTATAGGAGGCCAGTTGGCATAGGGGTTAAGGTCTTTGCCTCCCATGCATAAGGTTCAAGATTCAGTCCTGATGTTCCTACCTCAAACTCATCCCAAATTAGAGGTGTTGGCAGCAGCACAGACTCTACATGGTGTCTACATCATGAGAGAGCTAGACACTTAATGACATAAAGATTTGCTCTAGGTGATTCAGTCATGTTAACTAATATTGTCAATGGCATGGGTATTTGCTTGTGTTAAGTGGGTTGAGGACCCAGCATACTCTTGTCTGTAACAGGAGCTCATATTAACAATGGGAGGGGTGTATGTGACTCTATTGGCCAGTGTCTACCCACCATAAAGCCAAAAAACAATCACCTGTCAATAAGTAACTAAGGAATGCTAGAGTCAATGTACGCTCACTGAAAGGATGGAGCTTGAAAGTAGGTGACATGATATTAGGTAGGAGGCTGGACATCCTATAAATCTAGAAGAAAGAATGGAAGGACAGTTCACAGGTAAGAAATGGTGTGGAAATTGTGAAGGATAGGCTTCATAAAACCATGGAGGATGCCATCAGAATTAGTGACAGAGTCATGGCAATCAGACTGCAGCGTAAGGATAGGGAGGTATTCATTATATCAGCATATGTCCCACACTAGGGTTGTGCTAGCAACAAAAATACTGCTTTCAGAGAGCAGCTGCAGGACTTGCTTGATAAAGAAGGGCAACATGAATTGGTGTTGATAGTGGGTGACATGAATACACAGAAAGAACAGGGTATGAGGACTGTCTAGGTTCACATGAGTGGGGAAACAGAAATAAAGAAGGAGGGTATCAGGATAAGCACTGGCTGGCAAACAGCTTGATGGTTGCCAACATGTGATTCAGCAAGAGAGCTGTCACATGATCACATGCAAGTGTGACCGACAAGCAGCTCAGCTAGACGTCCTTCTAGTAAGGAAAGGATACTGGTAAAAGCAGTGATTACAAAGTTATACCCAGCGAAACAGTCATCCTACAGCATGAACCACTGGTTGCCACAATCAGCTGCATGAAGTGGACAAAGAAACGTCTATGATCAACAGGGTATTGTGGAATACATGGAAGGTGATTGAAGAGAAAACACAAGCGTTCAAATAATTATGCAGAGCTCTAGCACCTCAGGAAGAAGATGAAATGGAGTTGAAGAACCTCAAGAACATCAAAACAGCATATGAGGACCATAGAACAGATGTGTGTCTGATAAAAGGGATGGAAACAAGGTACATAATGAAAGCTCATGGTCGAGTGCAGAAGTCCAGGTGCAGGAAAAAGTGGCACATAGAAAAGAAGGAACAAGTTAAAAAGTAATTGTGGTTGGCTAATGAAGGGGATAATTGTGGAGATGCTTCTGAAAAGTGACTTGATTGATGGCACAAATAAACTCTATCAGGTTGCAAAGCAAAGACAGAAGATAGTCAGACAACCTTCATAAGGGATGCCAGCAACAACCTGCTCACCACTGTACAAGGTATAAAAGGCAGATGGAAGGAAAACCATAACAGCTTCTGAATGAAGAAAACCCCACATAAGCTGTACTGCCCTGATACAGTCTGTGATGAAAGAAGAAAGGTGCCACCCTAGAATGAGTAAAAACAGCACTAATTAATATGAATTTAGGGGAAAGTACCAGGCTCAAATGACATCACAGTGAAAATGATCAAGATGTTGAGTGAGATTGAGGGAGAAATGGTTCCTGAGGGTAGTCATAGCAGTAGGAAGAGAAAGGCGCATACCCTATGACTGTAGAATAAGTATGCTAGTGCTGGTGTACCAGAACAAAGGGGACATCCACAACTGTGGGCAATAGAGAGGTAACAGACTACTGTCACACTGCATGTCGCTGAAGATAGTGACTGATAAATGAATATGCAGTGTTGTAGAAAGTAAGATGAGAGATGAGCAGTTCAGATTCCGATCAAGATGCAGCACAAATGACCTGATGTTTGCAGTGAGACAGATAGTTGAGTGGAAGTTAGAGATAAGGAAAGAGTTCAGCTTTGCATTCCTAGTCTTGTTGAAAGCATATGACATGGTCCTAAGAAAGCTGATTTAGGAAATCCTGTGGTTTTTGAAGTCTGGCAAAGATTGATAGAATTAGTGTTGGCTATGTACAAGCACTCATTACTCATGTATGAACAGTGTTCAGTATCAAAGAGCGGTTCACCGTGGGAGTGGATGTGCATTAGTGCTCAGTTCTGAGCTCACTGCTATTCATTATGATGATGGACTACATTAGCAAAAAGACTGGAGGGGACAGATCAAAAAGGTTGCTGTATACAGATGATGTGGCATTGCAAGCAGACTCTAAGCAAAAACTTCAGAAAAAGATAAGGGAAATGAATTCAAAACTGAAGGTACATGGAATGAAAACTGAGTACAGATAAAGCAGGTGGAATGATATCAAAAAGACGAAATCAGGAGAACCAGAAAACTGAGATAGAAGGGAAAATAGTGAAACAAGTTAAGAGCTTCAAGTATCCAGGATTGGTGGTTAAGAAGAAAGGAAGCCTGAATGGGGAGGAAAAACAACTAGAATGATAGGGGCTTTGGCCAACTGGCAAAGAGTGACAGAGGTAGTGTATGACAGAAAATGGCAAAGAAGCTGAAAAGTAAGAAGTACAAAACAGAGGTATGACCAGTACTACTGCATTGTACACAAACCTGGACAATAATGTACAGCAGCTGAGGAAGCTAGAAGTGATGAAGATGAAGCGCTTGAGATGGGTGGTATATAACACACTGTGCAAAAGATGAACATATGACGACATCAGAGCAGAAGCCAAAGTAGCTCCAATTGCAGAGAAGGTCAAAGAGAACAGATTAGGGAAGTCCAAGCACATGTGTGGTGAAGCAGAAGAATATCTGGTGAAGAAGACTTGGGACAACCAGAAAAAAGGTAAGAGCAAATGTGGATATCTCGCAAAGAAGTGGATGGATTATGAGAGAAGAAACCTGTACCAGTCACTTAGGATGGCCGAAGAAGGAGAGTGGCATGGAGAGACAGCAACAGGCAACACAACACCTCGTCCCATGTAGAAAATGTGAAAAAGGGAGGTGATGATGATTCTTATATACTTTGAATTATAACAAATTTAAAATAATGAATAGGTGAATGATAAACATTTTAATTAATGCTTCCTTAAAGATAGAAACGTGTGCATGAGCGAGAGAGAGAGAGAGAGAGAGAGAGAGAGAGAGAATATTATTTTCCTCTTATTCTATTCTTTAACTTTAGTCATTCAGTCTTTCTAAACATTCTACATCTCTTCTTATTCTTTTACCATATTTCTAAGTTTGAAAATCGCAAATGCTTATTACATAAGATTTCATGATTATTCTACCACAAATACTTTGGAATATGACAGAACGTTGTTATATTACTGCATAACTATGTACTATATTTCTCTTGACTTAATTACTTTAAGCATTTCTTTTTGTCTTATTTTTGATGAACCAAGGAAATTCTTCGCCTGAGTGTAACTTTTTTTGGTGAAAAACATGCCCCATGCAGTCAACCTTTTTTTTTTAATTATAATACAAATTATTAATTTCTCAACATTCATGCAATTCATGCAGTATTCATGCAATTCAAATCATACCATTGTGTTTTTACATACATTTCATAAATATTCCAAATCCTTTCTGAGACATCAAATAAAAGTCCATTGATAGACTTGTATGAACAGGACTGTTGGACAAATCAATGGCAACATAAATCAAATAATTATACTTAATAAAATAATAATGATTTTAAAGGACAACAGAAATCCTAACTCTTTGTAGTAATTGAAACACTTGTCTACTAATGCAGGCATGTCGATCAATCCATTTCAATTGAATGTGTATTCAGTTATCTGATAATAATTCAACCATTTTTACAACCTTTTGACTGCTGAGGAATGTCATGTTTAGTTTTGTTAATATGTGCGTGTAATCATATATGTAGATATAGATATAATATTGAACTCTTCTTTCTTAAGGTAAAAAACTAATATTGGAGTGCAGAAGTTTATTACAGTATACATTAATTAATCCTATTAACTACTATGCAATAAAACTTTAAATTGCTGTGATAGGTAAACAGTACCTAAAACTAGTTACCAGTTATGTTATGAGATGGATGCATATTACATAAACTTAGATGAATGTCTTAGAAAATGCATGCTCATTCATCATGTACTCATTGGTCATGAAAGAATAACCTATTCCTAAATGTATTAAATCTCCAATAGGACTATCATACTCCCAGATGTTTCTATAAGGATGTTGAGTGAATAACTAATAATGCGGAAAAGCTGCAAACAGACTGAAAAAGTATGTGTTTCATTCATTTTGGATTTGTGCTATGTAAAGTTGTAGTCACTAATTGCTTCTCCCTGATGAACGCAAACAATTACAATGGAGAGTTCAAACTAACAAATATTTCCCTTATCCAGCAAACCAAAATGTGCAACCACCCATATATATTGTATACATAAACACTAAAATTATTTCAGCTTTGTTTATTTTTTACATAACTCCCTTTCACTCTAGGGCTTGTTGCACCATACCTGCATTCCCTGTTTTGTAAAGGTTCAATACATGTCTCGTTACTACTTCTTTGCACTTTGCCTGAAGACTCCAAACTAAAACTAAGCAGCAGGAGCATCTTGGGCTACTGACTATACTAGCATGACGATTATACTTCTGTTTTTAGACCATTTGACTTGCACTGTACAATTTAATTTAATAGCAATTAAGCATGATATTTCCATGTTAACGTACATGATAAAAAAAAAAAAATAACGTGCTTGAATATTTAAATATTTAAATTTTTTAAAGCAATAGGCATAATCAATGATACTCAAACTTTATTAAAAATGTATAAAGAATCAACACTTCTAAAAGAAGTGTTTTTTTATTTTTTATATTTTTTCCCCTAACAGATTTGTTTGTTTTTCAATTGAATTGTACATGTTATAGATCACATTAAAGGTGGGAAAAGTTTTGAAATGACTTATTGTGGTCTCTTTTTTATATCACAAAAAATGGCATTTTAACAGGGGTGTGTAAACTTTTTATATACACTGTATATAAATAAAAAATAATATGTATTGAGACTAAATAAAAAAAAAGAGAAAATTTAATGTCAGGATGTCTACTTCATCCTTGTTGATACATGGGACAGAAAGGGGATCGTTATATCCCCTACTGGATAATATATATATATACATATATATATATATATATATATATATATATATATATTCACTTTATAATCTCAAAATACCGAGACCATAAAGTCGAATCTTCAAAATAGCAAAAGTGCATAATTGCGAATCCGACTAAGTCAAATTTGCGGTTATGACTTTATGTTATGTGACATGTAGTGTATTGTGTGGATGGTGTCCAGTGTAGTGTGTGGATTTAGTTGGAATTCAAGGTAAGTGAGTGTTTAGTAAGGGTTTGGGTAGGTGTTTGAGTGTATGTGAGTGTGTTTGTAAGTTGTACATGAGGGTTAGGGTAGGCAGGTAAAAGTATGAGTGTTTAAGTGTGTGTGTGTGTGTGTGTGTGTGTGTGTGTGTGTGTGTGTGTGTGTGTGTGTGTGTGTGTGTGTGTGTGTGCACGTGAGGGACTGTCGAATGTGTGGGAGTGAGCTTACTGTCTTTTTCTGTTTATGCGATCTCGGAGTTAGTATATATAAGTAGGGGGTGTGAGGGGTGCTTATATGTAGTGTAGGTTTGTAGATGTGTGGTGTTATGTTTGTGTGTGTTTTTTTTGTAGTGTGGATATTGTGGTGTATGTGTAGTGTGGTGTATGATTTGTGTTTGTGATTTGAATTTTTGCAGTTTTCGGCTGTCACTGTTTTGTGGATTCGACTTTATGGTCTTGAGATACTGAAATTCGATCTTACAGTATTTTGAGATTATAAACTGTATATATATATATATATATATATATATATATATATATATACAGATATGTATATATATATATATATATATATATATATATATATATATATATATATATATAAAGATTATGCATGAGGGAGTCCTTAAGGAAATTAATAGAGTTGGGTGAGGGAGACCATCACGGTGCCTTAAGGGGATGGGGGGGTGGGAAGTTTCCATGCAGTGTGAACTTAAGGATCAGATGGCTTAGTGGTATATGCTTTGACTGCAGTCTACAGGGTCTTGGGTTCAAGACCTGCCAGAGCTCTTTAGCAATATATGCAAAACAAAAAAAGATTTAAAAACAATCATTCTTAATTGAAAATAGTACAGTGATTCAACCTGCAACTTGCTGGTTTGCTGGTGGGTTGCTTTGACTGTAGTGCACAAGGTCTGATATTCAGGGACTATGTGATTATGGTCCTAAGCCATGATGTAGTGTAAGGCTTACAGTTTTGGTGCTGCTGAGTGGTTAGGAAGAAGTGAATGGTATACATGGTCATTGCTGTTTTCTTTCTCTCTCTCTCTCTCTGCAGATGGCAAATTTACAGGGACTGCAGCAGCATTGGGAGGCCATAGTGGCTCAAGCTGAAGAACTTTTTGAAGAGGTGTCAGTGACAGCAGCTGTTGCAGAGCAGGAGCAGGAACCCCATCAGAAAAGGCAGCATTCCACGTCAAGATCTACAGCTCAGGGGAAGAGGCAGTGAGCAGAGAAGGAGATGGTTACGGGAAGGAGATAGGTACAGCTGGCCCATCAGTTCCAGGCGGGACTACAGATGGAGGTTCAGGAAATGATTTTACATCAACGGTTGTGGCAGGTGAGGTAGACAATGAGGATGTGGAGGGAAACAGGGAGGAGAGGGAACCTAGGGGTAGGGAATTTGGGAGAGAATGAAATATAGTAGGGTGTGCAGCAGTGGAGGTCGCAGAGATTTCTGGGAGAAGTGGGGGAAAAGCAATTGAGGGGGGTAGTGCAGGGTCAGGAGATAGCATGGGATTGGGTTCTGAGCTAGGTTCCAAATTTAGCCTTTGCCCAGGTGATTCGTTAACCACACAGGCCTTGGGTCAGGGGCAACCTTTTTGATGCCGCACATTCCATCTTCAGTAAAGAAAAAAATTTGGAAAAGGGAATATGTAGATGTATTTGAGTTAATTGATGTGGAAGGGGTTCAGCGACTGGTAGAGGCAGAGTCGGCCAATAGTAAGGATTTGTTGGCGGCCTTGGTGGCATTGGGTAGGAAAAGAGTAAGTAGAATTCGCCCTAGGACTTTGGAAAATTGGGTAGTTGGCTTTGTTTTCTACATAAAACCAAAAGTCCACGGAGGCTAATGACACACCAGCAAAAATGGCAGGGAACAGCAAAATAGCGTATACAAGTTTATTTATCCGCTTTCGTACAAAACTTCATGATGAAGTTTTGTACGAAAGCGGATAAATAAACTTGTATACGCTATTTTGTTGTTCCCTGCCATTTTTGCTGGTGTGTCATTAGCCTCCGTGGACTTTTGGTTTTATTTGGTTTGAGTTTTATTTTGTTTTATTGTTTGTTTTCTACATGGTGGCGAAACTTGAAAAGAACAGGTCTTTGGATTTGCCACTTTTGGGTTATTTTCTCATGATTCGGGAGGCACAATGGTTATGGCCAGGGAATGCTTGGTTATGGTATGACTAGAGGTTCCAGAAGCAGAAAACAGTGGATCTTTCCCTTCACTGGGAGGTGTGTCATCCTGAAATTTGGTTGGCTACAATGATGGATAGTTATGGGGGGATTAATAGAGGTGGAAAAGGGGGATAAGGAGTTAGTGTATGTTGGATCTTTAATAGTGGGAGTTGTTCATGGGTAGGGTGCAAGTTCTTGCACTCTTGTTCAAGGTGTGCGGGGAATGATCCAGTTGTTCAATGTGGGTGTTGTGACATCAATGATAGGAATGTGAACTTCACATCAGGAGAGGGTGGCTTTCCCTCTGTTCAGGGGTTTCAGGTGGTTGGGGGTAGAGATAATTTTCATGAATAATGGGGAGGTGGACTTTTTAGGGGAAATGTTGGAAGGGTTGCCTTTCCCCATAAATGTGGAGATTTTATGATGCATGACCCAAGGCTTTCCTGACCTTGCGCTTAAAGATGAGATATTAGATGGGTTTCAGCAAGGGTTTCCTAGCAAATCTAGCATGGTTGGAGATGGGATGGTTTGTAAGAATCTACAATCAGTGCAGGGCAAAGAAGATATTTTGGAGGGAATGGTGGAGAAGAAGTGTCAGGCTGGTGGGTTACTGGGTCCGTTTGATTTTCTGCCTTTTGTTAATTTTAAAGTTTCACCATTGGAGTTAGTACCAAATAAATGGACTGGTGAGTTCAGGCTGATTCACCATTTATCATATCCCAAGGGGAGCTCTGTTAATGATTTCATTGCGGGTGAGGATGCCAGGGTTAGTTATGTATCCTTAGATGATGCTGTTAGGGTGATTTGGGATTTTAAGGAGCCATGGTTAGTAAAGATGGACATCGAGTCTGCCTTTCTTTTACTGCCAATCAGGTAGGAGGATTGGCTGTTACTGGGTATGGTTGTGAGTGACAAATATTATTTTGACAAAGCTATGCCAATGGGTTGTTCAGTTGAATGTTCAACATTTGAGAAATTTAGTATGGTACTGCAGTGGGTGTGGCCGCAGAGGGTGGGTAGTCAGAAGGCGGTACATTACTTGTATGATTTCTTGCTATCTGGGGAAGGACAAGTAGGTGTGCAGGAAGGGTTGCAGGAATTCATTGAGCATGTGTGAGTACCTATGTGTACCTTTGGCTCAACCTAAGCTGGAAGGTCCAGCAAGTGTGTTAGAATTTTTGGGATTAATGGTGGATGCAGAATGGGTTTGTTTTGCTTGCCTATGGATAAGATAGACAGACTGAAGGCTATGATAAGGTTGGTTGTAGCTAAGGATAAGGTATGGATCCAGACAGTTATGGAGCTGTTAGGGCTTTTGAATTTTGCATGTCGGGCAGTACACACAGGGCATAGTTTTTGTTGGTCAGTGGCATTTTTGTTAAAAGGGGGCAAGAGTAGACACCACTGGGATAGGGCGAACAAGTTGGTTCGGGAGGATTTGTTGCTGTGGTTGTGTTTTTTGGATCAGTTCAATGGGATTTCTTTTTGGCAGACAGATTGGGTGGGGCAAGAGGAACTTCAATTATTCACAGACGCAGCAGGGCGCATTGGCATGGGAGATTATTTTAGCAGACAGTGGTTTGTAGTTAAATGGCCTCTGCATTGGAAGGAGGAATTGAAAAGAGATGTGTTTTTAGAGTTGATGCCAATTTGGACAGCTTCAGTAGTTTGGAAGCATCGCTGACGGAGGAAGCAGGTTATTTTCCATTCGGGCAACACGGCAGTGGTGTGGGTTTTACAAAAGAAGACCGCTAGCTCAGAATTGTTATTGTTGATTCCTCATAAGTTGGTTTTACAGAGTTTGTTAATATAGTTTTCATTTACAGTGGTGCATGTGCTCGGGGTGAGGAATGACATTGCTGACAGCATGTCCTGATTTCATTTTTCCAGGTTTCAGCTGTTGGCTCCAGGGGCAGAGGAAGTGCCGGTACTCTTGCCAAAGGAGGTGTGGAACCTTGGGTTGAGGTAGCCAGGAGGTTGGTGCATCATTGATGGTCTTTGTCTACAAGGAAGGCTTACGGTAGGGCCCTTTGTGAATTTGATCAGTTTGTTTTACAATTGCCAGAAGATGAAGGGGTATAGTCTAGGAAGTTATTGTTTCGTTATTTAGCTCGGGCTTAGGGTTTAGGTAAAGCCTTACAAATTGTTAGGCTGGAACTGGCTGTGATTAGCATATTCGCATGTGCATCTGGGTTACATGACTTTATGAAGTCATGGACAGTAGGGTATATGTTGAAAGGATGGGGGAAAGTGGCTGGGGAAAGCAGTGATATGGCCACTGACGAGGGTGTTATTGAAAGTTTTATTGAAAGGTTTAGCGTTATTGGAAGGTAACTCCTCAGATTACGTTATGTGGATTACATTGTGTGCATGGTTATATTTTGGTGCGTTTCGAGTGTCTGAGTTGTTAGGATCATTACTATGGATGGATGTAATGGTTCTGGGTCAGTTATTATTGGGCTGCAAAAGACCATAACAGATCAATTGGGCAAAGGTTCAGTGGTTGTTCTCAATGCAGATAGGAATGTTGGAATTTGCCCAGTAAGGTGGGCCACAGAATTAAGTTGGATTCAGGTGGGGGGTCCATATGACTTGGTTTTCCATTCGGCTGATAGGAAGGGAGTGACAACTGACCATTTCACACATCTTATTAGGAGGGTTTTCGTTGTATGGGTTTTTCAGCAGAGAGGTTTGCATCTCATTCCTTTTGCATTGGTAGGGTTCAGATTTGGCTAGGGAAGGCAGTTCTACTGAGGTTATTAAAAGGGTGGGGAGGTGGTCTTCTAATGCATTTCTATCATATATTAAATAATGTTTTGATTTGTATATGTTGTTAATTTTCTTTTCTTTTCTTTTAGGAAAGCAAATTGTTATCATAGGTCACTCTTATATCCATTGGGCAGAGAAACAGACAGCAGTAAGGGTGGATGGTAAAAACTTGGGTTTGTATCACTTAGGTTGGACAGCGACTTGGCATGGGGTTAGAGGGCTTAGGTGGGATAGAGTGGTGCATGATTCTGAGCAGGTAAGGCTGAGAGTGGAGTATCCCTGAATATTAGTGGTTCATTTGGGAGGTAATGATTTGGGAATTTCAAAGACGCGATTGATAGATAACCTTTTACAGGATTTGTTGAAGTTGCAGATGTTGTACCCTGGTATGTGCATAGCGTGGTCATCATTAGTTCCAGATTTGATTTGGAGGAATGTGTTTAGTTAGCGGGCTATTGAACGGGTTAGGAGGTTTGTTAATTAGAGGTTGGCTAGGCAACTAGGGGTTTTAGGCATGCATACCATTGAACATAGGGACATTTTGGATGGTGAGGTAGTTTGATTTCAATCAGATGGGGTGCATTTGAATGATGTTGGTTTGGATTTTTTTAAAGTTCACTTGAAGTTGTTTCTAGAGGGTATTGTGAAGGCTATGGGATAAGAGGGGGAGCAGCGTGGGTGCAGGCTGGTGGGTGGAGAAGAGGGACAGGATTGTCCTCTTCTGTTCCCCCTCTAGGTAAAGGTGGTCATGGCCTAGAGTTGGGGAACAAGTGAGTTGATGGACGCTGCTTGACAATGTGAACTTAATTGGATGATGGTTGATTTCAAAGGGTGAGCTGGTACACTGCCCACTTAAGGTTAGTTGGGTGAGTAGGTACACTGCCCTGATGGATGACTGAACAGGGTGAGTGGATACATTGCCCTGATGTATGGCTCAGCCAGGGTGAGTAGGTATGCTGCCCTGAGATTGTTCAAGAATTGTGAAGTTTACTGTTATTTGTTTCTATGTGAATAAAGTTAATCGTTATTTAATATTAATAAAGATCGTCAAATGTCTTTTGGTGTTAGTGTGAGTTATTTAATGAGGGCCAGTAAAATATAACATAACATTGAAAAATGTGCTGGCCTGTCCTACCATGCTATTTCTTCAATATTCTAAATACTGGGCAAAACAGTATGTGATATAAGTATGTTTCTACAGGAAAGGTGGGTTACGTATTTCTTAAAACAACTAGTACTAGTCATTACCTCAGACCTCAGATACTAAATTATAAGAAAAAATATTTTATATTTCCTTAATCTTTTTATAAGAAACTACTGTTTTCCATTAATGTTCCTCAGTTTTGTATTTTCAAACCGATTGACTTCCAGTCCAAATTCTTAATAGATTTTACACATATATATATATATATATATATATATATATATATATATGTATAATATATATATCCATATATGGGTCTACTTCATAACTCTGAAATTTCATAACGTTGAATTTCATAACATTGAGACCATAACATTGAAAATTCAAAACACTGAAAACCTAAAACACTGAAAACTCAGAACATCGAAAGTGTGCTTCATAACACTGAAAACTACATTGCACAAGTAAATAATATCACCTCCACCAATAACAACACCTAACTAACAGACACACTTTCTACTACATTTCCTAGGAAATTAACTTTTTTCCACTGTAGTGCGATCTTGCAGTTGGTATATTTAATTTACAGGGATGTGTGGGGGCCAGATCCCCCCAACATGGGGGGTACAGGGGGGCTTGCCCCCCTGCAGAAATGTAGTAGAAAGTGTGTTTGTTAGTTAGGTGTTGTTATAGGTGGAGATTATGTTATTTACATATGCACTGAAGTTTTCAGTGTTATGAAGCACACTTTCAGTGTTCTGAGTTTTCAATGTTTTGGGATTTAGATGTTTTGGTCTCAATGTTATGCAATTCAAAGTTATGAAATTTCAATGTTGTGAAGTAGACCCATATATATATATATATATATATATATATATATATATATATATGTATATATATATATATATATGTATATATATATATATATATATATATATATATATATATATATATATATATATCTGGGTCTACTTTCTATCACCGAACTTCCGAATCACTGACACACAAGTTACCGACCCCAAACAATCGAAAAAACACAACACCGACAAACACCAACAACTCAAAAAACCGAACACCACTACACCAACACAAAAAACATCAACTAAATATTGCACACAATAACATATCCACTAACCTTAACCTAAACCCTAACCCTAACGTCCGACACTACCGCACACTTACCCAACCCGCACCCTAACCCTAACTCACTTAACCCACCCCTAAACCTCAACACCGTCACTATCGCACACTTACCCTACCTGCACCCTAACCCTAACTCACTTAACCCACCCCTAAACCTCAACACCGTCACTATCGCACACTTACCCTACCTGCACCCTAACCCTAACTCACTTAACCCACCCTAAAACATTAAGCCCATCACTATCGCACACTCACTCCACCCGCATACTAACCCTAACACACTTAACCCTTCTCTACACTACACTACGTCACTATCACACACTTACCTTACCAGAACCCTGAGTCCGACACTACCGCACACTCACCTTTCCCACACCCTAACCTAAAATCCCTCACTATCGTACACTTACCTGTCCTCTCCCCAATCCTAAATCTTTCACTTTCGCACACTTACCGGATCGCGCTCACACGCTGCCGTTGTCGGTCTCTCAGCTGTCGGGTTATCACGTTTTCGGTAACCTACCTGTTCGGTCGTTCCGTCTCGGTCTTCCGGGTGTCGGTGACGTGGCGCTTCGGTGATAGAAAGTAGACCCATAAAGATATATATATATATATATATATATATATATATATATATATATATATATATATTTACTTCAGCAGCTTCTTACCTTTTCTATTGTGTTTCACCAGCTCTGTTTGACTGAAGCTGAGTTCCAGTATGTTCTTTAGGATTATTTAGTAGATAACTAAAGTTATGAATGTATTGGTTGGAAAGTAATACTTGCACAAACAGATTCAGGAATAGTTTGGACTTTCAGCACTGCATTTTTTTTGCTTTGTTTTGTTTTATGATCTCCAGTTACAATTTGTACTCCGAATATTGTAACTAATATTCCTGACCAACATACCTCTCAGCTAACTAGAATTTTGCAGAATGTCCCAGTCTTTGCCTCATATTTTTCTTCTCTTCGTCATACAATTTGTGCTTCTCTGATAAATCCTTGAGGACTAAAATAGTTAATTAATGACAGCCATTTCAATTGCAGATTTCATATCCTTCATAAATATCATAGTAACATAAAACATTATTCTATCAACTTTCTATATTTATAAGAGCAATATTTAAAATCTGTTCCTGATTTTGACTTTGGATTCCCCCACCTGTGTTTTCTAGCTTTGTCCAAAATTCTTGCACTAAGAGACTGAGAAGTGTCCTCAGCAAAAAGAGTGTTTTAGTTGTTTGTTTTAGTTTTTGTCCTTGTCATGTATAAAACATGCATATGCAAGAGCTGCAGAAAATAGCTTTCTGCGTTTTGGCTGTCATTATCGTCAGTACATTGGAAATAAATTGAAAGTACCCTATTAAAGAGAACAACACTTCAGCAAAGCCAACAGAGTTTTGCTATGTATTTTCTCAGCTTATTCTACAACATAGGCCTGTCTGATAATAAACCATTTTTTTGACGTTGCAATAAATCATATTTTTCATTCATTCTTTCATTTTCAAAGATATGCTTTATCTTATTCATGATCTTATGTAAACAGGAATCCATCCGTGCAACATGTATAAGGAATGGAAAAAGCCCTAACTGAGAACTCCACACAAACATGCACACACACAGACACACAGACACACACACACACACACACACACACACACACACACACACACACACACACACACACACACACACACACACACACACACACACACGCATGTACGCACACACACACACACACACACACACACACACACACACACACACGCACACACACACACAGACACACACACACACACATACACACACACACACATGTGTACATATGCGCGCGCGTGCAAACACACACACACACACACACACACACACACACACACACACACACACACACACACACACACACACAGACACAGTCACACACACACACACACACACACACACACACACACACACACACACACATGTATGTCCTTACAGTCTCACCTACTGTAGCTAAGGGGATCAGCAGTCAAACTGATGGCTTGTCTTTGAGATATGAGAGGAAACTGGAAGCTCCAGCAAAAAGTCACAAAGACACAGGAAGGACATACAACTCCTTCACAGCATGTGCCCCTGAAAAATACTGGACAACCAATTGTTGTGTGGCAGCAAAGTAAACCAATATATCACTGTGATACCCCACCGCAAACCTTGCATGAACAGTAACTACGATCCACCATCCAACTCTGCTATCATTAAATATAATTATGTAACTCTGTAAGCCTTTATGTACCCTCTAAACACTGCAGTTTCTAGTATAACCTTATACTGTACATCTTTGAGATGTGAATGACTCACAATCTGACCAAAAGCAAGCTTTCCAACCTCCTAATGTGGTGGATGGGCTGTATCCCATGTACCTCTGCTACTGTCACAAATGGAGGGCAGAGCTCTCCTAACTCCTAATACAGCAGAGCTGTACTGCTGAATTTCTGCTATTACTATAACTGTTATAGCCAACACTGGATTTCTCTGCCTTAAGGGTAAGAAGAAATCGTCACTTGCATTCAAAATGTTCACTAGACTTCTTTTTCAGTAAACTGATAAATGCCCATAACCAATACATTGCGATATAGTAATGTAAGCACTTGAGGCTGTGCAGACGTTATCAATAATCCACAACTAGATGTGGATAACACAGGATTTATCCTTGGTCGCTGTGGTTTCATCAAAATAAAAAAGATCATGCACTGCAATTTTACCAGAATTTAATCTTCCAAATGTGTATCCTAATATTTTGTGTCTAGAGTGGCTGCCCTTTTGCCCCAGCCAAGCTGTGTTACTGATGACAACAGTTTATGCTTGTATAAAACAATATTAAAATCAAATGTTTTCTTAAAGCAAAACCTTTATCATACTAACTTTAATTAAGAAATGGTCTAGGGTCTGGTATATATTTATTTATTTTATGTAGGTTTTCTGGTGTTAGCTTATTAGTCTAGCACTTTACCAGACTTCTTGTAGCAATTATTGTAGCACACAAAAGTGCTACCAGCACTAAACATTCTACAAGGAAACAGCTCCAGTACTTATTATTAATGCCCACCCCTTCAGGTATGTCTAAAGGTCAGTTTCCTGTGCTTCCTCCTATTAACCTGGTGAACTTGGGCATCCTGAGGCAATGTAGCAACTGCCTCATGTACACTGACAGCCCTCTCCTCTTACTTCCCAACACTCAGACTTGCGAGAGATGCATTTATATATCCAAATTGGAAGTCATGCACTCTCCAGCCAAGACTGGAATAGCTGGTCAAGAGAAGAAGGTCAACACTTGCACCACACCATATGGAACACATAGCCCTCCAGAACACACACCAGCACTGCCTTAAAAACACAAACCATACACCCACCTTTGCGGAGGCTCTCAGTAAACATCTACCCAAACAGCAGAGGCCTACAAAGCAGAAACGTTGTCAACCACCACAACACAACACTAATCACGAGACACATAACTCTCCTAAACAGTGTTCCACTCAACCAAAGCCCCTAAGTTTCTGGTGTCATTGCAAAGGGATCCAGTATCTGTCTGCCTGGATAACATGATTGACAGACCTCGATGCTTTGCCAGAGATGGCCTGCATCTGCCACCCCTGGGCTTCCAGATACTGGCCAAGCCTCTTGCTACCCCTATAGTGCCTTTTTTAGGCTGTGTTCCAAAGACCAAATTACCACCATAACAGCTACAAACAAATGCAGTCTGAAGGTCATGCTGCTCAATGCTAGAAGTCTAAATTTCAAAATGCACTCACTCAAAGCAGTCCTTAAAATGGAGAACATTAACATTTGTACTGTTACAGAGACCTGGTTCAAAGCAGCAGAAAGCACCCCTGCACTACTAGGCTATAACTCATTCCACATCTTTCGGCCCAAGAACTTGGATCGAAGCTCAAAAGATGATGTTGTTTCCATACACATAAAGGATGCATTTCCAGACTGGTAGCCCAACATAACACATCACAGATACTTCAGGTGCGGCTAACATTGGGTAAGACAAAGATTCATGTCATAGACTGCTATAGGTCCCCAACCATGTCCCAAGACTCACACTCCATGTTTCTAAGCACCCTGGAGAATATTACGGTTCAACCTAACATGGTCATACTGGGCAACTTCAACTACCTCTCCATTAACTAGGAAAACTACTCATGTAACAATACACTTGCCCATCGTTTCCTGGAATTCATTAATTTCAATGCCCTGGACCAGCTTGTTCTTTCCCCCACTAGAGGTAGCAACATTCTTGACCTGGTCATTACTAACATAGGTGACTGTTGCTCTACACCAATAGTCAACTCCTCCATGGTTAGATTCCACCACAAACTAATCACCTTGGAAATCCACATCCCTCCCACCCCACCCCTGCAAAGGTAACCCACATGAAAAACTTCTCCAAAGTTAACTCTGGGCTCCTAAAAAGAGAGGTGGCTAACTTCATGGCACCCATGCAAATGGAGAATAGTTGGTGACCACCGAATCATACACCAATGCACTGTAATAACAAGTATACAAATGCATGGATCTCGCCATACCCAATAGAACCAAGATGCTCTCCTCCAAAAAAAGGAAGTCAATTTGATTGTTCCCTGCATAAACAAACTGTACAACAGGAGGAAGAAACTGATGCGGAATAAGGTGAAGTCCCAAGAATGGAAAAATTCCCTTATCATCCCCAACAAAAAGTTGAGAATCCTCATCAAATCCTCTAAAGCTAGCTATGAAAACAGAATTGCAGCAGATAGTAAAAACAACCACAGGGCCTTCTATAGTTATGTAAAGGATCTCCACGGCAATAACCAGATTTGCTCTGAGCCACTGCACAATGGTACCTCCTATACCGAACCAACATATATTGCCAATATACTGGCCAACAGATTCAGTGCCAACTTTACCCCCCCAAAGGACCAATCACAATAACAGTAGATTGCCAGGCACCCAGTATGACTGCTGCACAGGTTAAAATAGCACTGTCCAAGGCCAAGAATACAGCTTCTATGGGACCTGACAATATCCTTGGCTGTGTTCTACATGAACTACAGTGTAAACTGGCACCACACCTGTGTGCCCTGTTCAATCACAGCCTCACCTCAGGCTTTGGCCCTATTGAATGGTGCACTGCTACAGTCATCCCTCTCCACAAAGGAGGAGAGACTACAGACCCTGGGGACTATCGCCCCATTAGCCTGATGAGTCTGATATGCAAAGCTATGGAACCCATCATCATGGACCTAATAAACAAGGATACAGGGAATCTCCAAACTCTTGGTCCCACACAGTTTGGTTTTGTGAAGGGTAGATCATGCCTGCTCAACCTGGTCGATTTCTTGGAATCAGTCACCAGAGCTGTGGATGAAGGCAAGGTGGTTCATACAGCCTACCTTGATCTGGCCAAGGCCTTTGATACTATTCCCTACTCAGGAACCATAGACAAACTCACTAAGCTAGGCATCAACCCCTCTATCACTAGGTGGGTTGCAAACTGGCTCACAGATAGAACCCACAGTGTGAAAGTAGCTGACTCCAAGTCAGACTGCTGACGAGTCATGAATGGAGTCCCACAGGGTTCAGTCCTGGATTCTCTCCTGTTTGGTATCTACTTCTCTGAAGTTCAGGCCAACACAGTGGGACTCTGGCTGACAAAGTTTGCAAATGATTGCAAGTTGTGAGCTATTATTAATTCCCCAAGTGATGTTGACATCCTGCAGAAAGGCCTCACTGAGACCAATGACTGGTGTCAGAACCACGGCCTTAAGCTCAATACCAAAAAATGTGTCATCATCCCCTTTGATAAAAACTCAGCTCCCATGAATTACCACATTGATGGTAGTCCACTGAACACAGAAGGCTTTATAAGAGAGCTGGGAACACAGGTTGACAGCAACCTCTCTTTTGACCACCACATTCCTCTGTGGTCAGAGAGCTCTTCTATGTGGCACATCTCATTACTAAGGGTTTTGCATCCAGGAAGAAAGAGGTCATTGTCTCCCTCTACTCTTTCCTCATTAGGCCAGTCATCGAGTACAATGTCCCATTTGGCATGTACCTCACTAGACACCTGCAACAACTGGAGAGGCCACAAAAGTACCTCACAAAGATGATCCTAGACCTTAAACACTTGTCCAATATGGACAGACTCAAAAAATTCCAACTATTCTGTGTCTCATTTCACCTACTTAGAGGCGATCTCTGCTTGACTTACAAAACCATGTCTGACCCAGCTCTTTTAGAAATGCTACATCTAAAGAAATCCCTCCACACCACACGCTCTAGAGAACTCAGCCTCATTACCACAATCAACAGAACATGTTGGAGGGACAGGTTCATAACCGAGAGACTGCCCATGCTATGGAATCAACTTCCCATACATGTCAAACAGAGCACCTCACTGGCCCACTTAAAGAGAAATCTTGATGAGTGGATGGGAAATAGAAAATTCACCCCGGGGATCACTCCAGTGGCTTTACTTGACAGATGCTCTGGGAACTAATGTCGGGTGGCACGATGCTAGGATAATCCTATGGGCTAGGCTTGTAAAGGCTCCAGTGCCATTACCCTAGTATACACCTATGAATCTATGTACCTATGAACAGCTATGTGATTTTATTAATTATTAAAGGATGAAAGTGCTAAATCTTATTATTGTCTGGTCCAGCTTTATTGGTAATTTTTCTTTAATGGTATGGCAGTTTGATCTGCACTTATTTTGTAAAATGTTTTCAGAGACTAATATTTGATTACAAGACTGCACCATTGCTTTTGAATGTTTATACTGAAATCATTATACTCAAATAATTATGAGAGACTAATAACACCAATGCAGTTAACAGTCACTAATACATATCACACAGAAAGTGGATACCAGGAAATTATTCATGAATAGATCCTATAGCAAATCTATAAATAGGGACATGCAGTCTATCTGGAAATTGATTTAACTGTCTACAACTATAATCTCAGTAAAATGAATATATGTGCATGGAAGAGGTTTGAACTCACAACTGTTTTGCATTAGTACATTTCTGAGTAACTTGTTTTGTTCTCTTTGTGCTCGCAGTGTCTTTTTAAATTTCAGCTGACTGTAGACATTACATTTCACCTTAGTTACTCGTGTGATACCTTGCCAGAATCTGTTACAAGCTGCTAATTCAACTGCAGCAGGGATTACAACTGACAAGACACATTGTGTTTGTTTCCTTCAGCTACAGCAGCTATAGCCTTTATCAGGAAAAACAAATGTTATCCCTCTCTGTTAGAACTGCTCCTAAGAAGTAGGAATGGAATATATTTGCATCACTGTGACATGCCTTTCTTTGTGTGCTGAAAAGAATGAATGACATCCAGATATAATGCAGTGTGGTCAACATTCAACATTTTTGTCATTTGTGAAGAACTCGTTTTATGGGCACTTGTCCTTCATTGAGCATTACATGAGATCCTAGTAAACCACAGAGGTGTCTGTCATTGCTCACAGTCTATAAGGAGTGTGTCAGAGTTAAACATCTTTTGGATACTGAAGAGTTGCTTCTCTTCAAGTCACTGTCAGTGTGTGTGTTTTTCCAAGTGTCACACCATAAAAAAGTAAAAGCATTTGAAAAAGTTGCTCAGAACTGTCATAGTGTACTTTTAGCTCCCCCTTCCCTCGCTCTCTCTCTCTCGCAGTCATGCCAATAAGAAGATTGAAGAGTAAAGCAATGTTTTCTTGTTAACATCAGTTACTGACAGTTTTTCATGCTTTCTCATGTTGTGTTTTTTTCATTTTAATGAGATGGTCTAAGACATTTTGCACTTGTTATGCATTTTGTGCTGAATTTCATCTGACAGTTTGTAGAGGTACTGCATTGCAGCCTTACACAAAGATATTTCCCTTCATCCCATCTCTTTTTGATAGCATCTTTCTATTAAAAAATTTCTAAATAAGTCTGCTGTTGCTGAGATTTTTAACAAAAATTTTTCAGTATCCTTTTCGAGTTCAGCAGCACATTTTTCTGTTTATAGATGCCATTTACAAACCTCAACAATCTCATGTAATGTAGACTATTGAGTCATTTACAGTTTGGATAACTTACTCAATACCTATGTCACACCTTTTAATATTACAGACAGCAGATCAGACAGCAGTCGCAGTCTTGTGTTGCACTGTATATCACTGGCCTCATTTCTTATAATTGACTTGCTCATTATTAAAGAAATAAATTGTGGCATAGCAATTACGAGGCTAGGAGTTAAAAACAAAAACTAGACACTAGAATATGCATCATTCTGAAACTGGACAATTTGAAAGCTATATATACTGAATTGCTGCAGACAGATTTTACTGAAGCTATACATAGTTTTTACTTTCTGAATGACAACTTAAGGAAGAACATATGTTGTCTTCTGCTCAGATTTCATATATATATATATATATATATATATATATATATATATATATATATACACACACACACACATATATATATATATATATATATATATATATATATATATATATATATATATATATATAATGCACAGAAGTAAGTCAGTATTTGTAATGCTGCTTTCTTTAGACTCCTTCTATAGTATTTCTAACACACAAATAACTTTGAAATTACCTCAGCTAATGTCACAGCATGGAAGAGAGAATGTGACATAATGTTGAATGAAAAAAAAATTCTTCAGCAAATGAAAAGCTTGTGATGGGTCCATTTTGCCTAGTGATCTATGAAGATGTGTGGATCTACTCTTGTCTGATATTCTGTTTTTCAGATGTGAAGTTCTACTCCTGATGGATGATTTATTTCTGCTATCAGGAAGACATATTAATATTACATGAAATTAGTGATGAAATGGATTACTGTATAATGATCAGGTTAATGTCGAAAACTTATGAAAATCCTTTCAAGAAGCATTTTGTATTTGCTGAGTAAAATGACCCATTTAGTTTTTTTTGTATAGTCAGTGCACCTAATTGTCAAGGAATAATTTCCAACAAATTACATGAGATTAACATATGTGGTAGTTTCCATAGAAAGTAAAAATTACAGATTGATATTAAGGAGTTTTATCCTGCATTCTATGGTTTGATTCCCTCAATTTCCATGTGCAGACTGTGTGGCACAGGAAGACACTAGACAATGCTCCTGAGTCAACAAAAAGGAGACTTGTGCAGAGTAGTACTACTCAGTTAACTAATAAAGTAAACTAATAAAATAATACTACCCAGTACTACACAGTGTAGTGACAGTCCTTTTCCATTAGTCTATTGCCACATGCGTTATCTTAAGTACTGTTCATATTTATAACTACATCTGTATATTCCAGTTTTTCTACAAAATGTTGCTACTCTCTAAGTTAAATCAGTGAAGATGATTCCACAGTACGTCTGCTGAAAGCAGAAAGGATGTTGAGGTCACTTCCCCAGAGAAGGTGAAACAGACTAAATATTTATTAGAAACTTATGACTAGAAGGGACACACATTTATGTTATATGCTCCACCCTGGTAATTCTATCATGCGGCTACAGCTTTAGTCTAGAAGCACAAAGAAATAAAACTGTAAAATACGTACTTTGCATGATTTTATTTTTTTAATTTTACTTAATATACTGCAGACTAGAAAGTCTACCATTCTGTGGACAGGATTCTCTTTGATGATAAATATAAACAATGAAATATCTGTATAATCTCTGTTAAGCTGTTTGATTAAAATAAGATACTATATTCATTCTATTACTAGCAAAATCCAAATACCTCAACACTCAGCTAATATTCTCACAACTGGGGCAATTTTAAGCTTAACCAGTGAGTGCTGTGTTTCACTGATGAGTTTATTAAAATGTCATTAGTTACATGCACTGATGAGTGTTAGAAGATGAAAATGTGTTGCCTTTAACAATGTGCTTACAATTTGTAGTGATTTCATATATGTGCATGTATGTTTAACTATGTGGAAGAGCAACTAATTGCATATACTTTACATGGTGATTTTGCAAGGGTGACATTTATAATGACGTTTGCCTTTTATATCCTTCATGCTGAGAGTCATGCCTTTGCAGTTATGATACTGACATACAAACATTTTTTGGTACTTTATTTCACCAGTGATTGATGCATTTTACTAATTGTTGTAGTATGTATTCTTTTGTTATAATATATAGTACTGCACTAAGCAAATTAGGTTTCTGAAAAAGCTTCCAGATATTAATGAAACCAGTAGAATCATTTGATATTTCCATTTTTAAAGAAGATACGTATTATATGGTTGAAATAAATAATTTCACAGTTATTGGAACTGATATTCTTTTGTCTGAATTTAATCATATTTGTATGACAGCATCCGTAATGAGAGCATTCTCTAATATACAGAATTGTAAAAAGTAGTCCTTCTTAGTAATAGAATTGTAAAAAAGTACTAACTATGGTACATACAATAAAACTGTTATTGCTTGTGGTTTAGTAAAGAAAAAAATGTTTATTTTTTGTAATCACCTGAAAACCAAGTAAAAAGTTATAAATAGAGCAATGTAAAACACTGGACGTGGAACATGATTGCAGTAAGGATATAGTTATTATATTGGAAAGATTCTAAAAAAAACATATAAAAATTAGTAGCAAAGAAGTAAAACCAATCTAGATGCTTTAATTATGGTCAATTAAATGGCTAATTTTGAAAACAGTTTACTTACTGATATTGGGGTATTGACCCACATAGAGGACAAAATGTGACGTGATTGTAATCTTCTAATCACAATTATGCATGCTCAGGAATAAATATTCATATATTTGCAAAGACCTATTTTCTGAAGCAAAGCAGACTCTTGCTGTAAATCCTAATGTTCATCAATAACAATCTCAAGTAAGAAAATAGCATAGAAGTATCTAATTAGCTTTGAGTGTTGCTTAGCACTACATATTTTAATGATGTCTACAGTATATCAATTATTTATTTTTGTATTGTTACCTTTCTTCATTGAAATTTTGATGACACATTCATCAGACAGAGGAGTTATAAAGTATTGCTGATAAAGGATGATATCAAGAAATCATACTATGAGTTTGCCAGGTTTGATTTGATGCATTGTTCCTGTTTTCACTTTGATGCAGATTGTTTCAACATATTTATATCTGAAAACATTTTTCAATCATGTTTAGTTTTGTTTTTGGAAAGGAGTTTTATTGTATCATATACTTTTTAGAATCATTGTGGAAAACATACAATTTAAGTTCAGGTAGCATTATAGTAGTTGGGCACCATAAGATATAATGGGGCACTTGGATTCATGTTAAAATAATGACAGGCCAAGACACCTTGACAGACCTCATTTATACTTCAGCCTGTTTGAAAGCAGGTATGAAAGTGACCAGGCAGAAGCTTACATTGTAAAGCCTGAGAAGATCTTGTGGATTATCTAATTTATTATATGGTAGCTCCTTCAATTTCTTGTTCTCGGCACTGAAGAAAATGCATTTTCATTTAGTGCCATATACATATTTTGCACTGCTATGGTATTGTAATGCTTTGATAGAACTGTAGTATCCTACAAATGATTAAGTATCCATTATGTTTTATTTATGTTAAAACATTTATGTATTAACAAATATGTATATATATTATTATAGAAATATATTTATCAACAGTTATGTTTTATGTTTTTTAGTATATACTTGTATTCTTGAATTAAATTATGTAGCATATTCTTGCATCTGTAAATATACATATGTTTTTAATATATCATTGTATCTGTAAATATGTTTTGTTCATTTCTTATATGATCCTATTCACCTGGCCTGTTTATACAAATAGTCCATTTTGATCAGTGTACTGCCCTGATAAAGAAATATGTAAATAAAAAAATAAATAATTTATATTACAGTGTTGAAATTGGAACTCTTGCCTAATTTGTAGTTTAATAGCAGATTTATCACTGCCCTACATTCAATACATTATTTAGTAAAGCCATTAAATAGTATAACTCCTTAATTACTGTTGTTATTGTTGTGTCATGAACAGCAAATATAGCAACTTGTCTCAAAGTACTGGCAAGCAGGTCATTCTCTATAAAGATCAATAAATAACCAAGGAGACTAGCTTGTGTTTAAATATGACAGGTTTCACTGTTAACAATCTATAGCTTCCTGTTAGGTGTTTGAAATATGAGTGTGCTAGTCCCAAAACTAACAGAAATTAATTGCAATTAGGGAGAACTATACACTAAGTCCAAAATTGCTTTATCTCAAAGAATTCCCCTTTCTGCTAAGTACAGCCATCTTCTAGTTAGTGTATATAAGTAACATGGGTGTGGGGGGTGCATTCCCTTACAATTAGGAGTGCAGGGATGGGAAGTTTACCCCAGCAATAAAAAAAGTTTAAATGCATAAGACTGAGTTAGACATTGCACTGCTATATGGACAGAATGTTACTTCATATTTTTGGAATTATGTGACTTTCGTTATGGGATCTCAAATTTCTGACAGGTCAGCAAGTACATTTATTAATTTTGTGCTGATTGCTAATATCTAATGGTCAGAAACATAAAAATGTTTTCATTGATAATCCTGTCTTCTTCTTCTTTCGGCTTTTCCCGGTTAGGGGTCACTACAGTGGATCACCCATCTGCTCATGATTGACAGTGGAGTTTTACGGTGTCAGGTTGCCAGCCTGGCACCCAACCTTCCACGGAAGGCACACACATGCATGCACTCATGCCTAGGGCCAATTTAGAGTATCCAATCCACCTACAACATGTCTTTGGGTTGTGGGAGGAAACCAGAGCACCTGGAGGAAACCCATGCGACCACAGGGAGGACATGCAGACTCCACACAGAAGGCACCCCAGCTGAGAATCGAACCGGAGAACCTCTTGGTGTGAGGCAGCAATGCTAACTGCTGCACCAATGCGGCCACCCTTATTGATATTCCTGTCTTATGCTAGCTATTTCAGTTCATATTCACTAATAATGTATGAAGCCATTTGAAGGCCATATCAAACTGTTTGCATTCCTTACTGAAATGAAGCAGAGGTTGGGATGCACAAGCCAGTGCATTTCTTTGTGCCGGTCCCAAGCCCAGATAAATGGGGAGGGTTGCGTCAGGAAGGGCATCCGGCGTAAAACTTCTGCCAAAAATTACTGATGCGGAGAACTTTTCATAATTGCATACCGGATCGGTCGAGGCCCGGGTTAACAACGACCGCCACCAGTACTGTTAGCCAACAGGGTGCTGGTGGAAATTGGGCTACTGTTGGCTGAAGGAGAAGAGGAGGGTGAAGGCGTGCCCGAAGGCAGGAAGATAGGAGGAAGGTTAGGAGTGTAGCAGTGAGGGTAGGAACTTTGAATGTTGGCAGTATGACTGGTATAGGAAGAGAGCTAGCTGATATGATGGAGAGAAGGAAGGTTGATATATTGTGTGTGCAAGAGACCAGATGGAAGGGAAGTAAGGCCAGGTATTTAGGAAACGGGTTCAAATTGTTTTATCATGGTGTGGATGGCAGGAGAAATGGGGTAGGGGTTATACTAAAGGAACAATATGCCAAGAGTGTTTTAGACGTGAAGAGAGTGTCTGACCGAGTGATGTTTATGAAGCTCGAAATTGATGGTGTAATGATGAATGTTGTTAGTGCATATGCTCCTCAAGTTGGGTGTGCAATGGAAGAGAAAGAGAAATTTTGGAGCGAGTTGGATGAAGTTGTGGTGAGTGTACCCAAGGGTGAGAGACTAGTGATTGGAGCAGACTTTAATGGGCATGTTGGTGAAGTGAACAGAGGGGATGAGGAAGTGATGGGTAGGTATGGTGTTAAGGAGAGGAATGCAGAAGGTCAAATGATTGTGGATTTTGCGAAAAGGATGGACATGGCTGTGGTGAATACGTATTTTAAGAAGAGGGTGGAGCATAGGGTGACGTACAAGAGTAGAGGAAGATGATCACAAGTTGATTATATACTATGTAGGAGGGCCAGTCTTAAGGAGATTGGAGACTGTAAAGTGGTGGCAGGGGAAAGTGTAGTTAAGCAGCATAGATTGGTGGTATGTAGAATGACGTTGGTGATCAAGAAGAGGAGGAGGAATGTGAAAGCTGTGCCAAGGATTAAATGGTGGAAGTTAAAAAAGGGTGATTGTGAAGTGGAGTTTAGGGAAGAGTTAAGACAGGCACTGGGAGGCAGTGGAGAGTTACCGAATAGCTGGGTAACTACAGCAGAACTAGTAAGGGTGACTGCTAGAAAGGTGCTTGGTGTGACATCTAAACAGAGGAAGGAGGACAAGGAGACCTGGTGGTGGAATGAGGAAGTACAGGAGAGTATACAGAGGAAGAGGCTGGCGAAGAAGAAGTGGGATTGTCAAAGAGATGAAGAAAGTAGACATGAGTATAAGGAGATGAGGTGCATGGCAAAGAGAGAGGTGGCGAAAGCTAAGGATAGGGCATATGGAGAGTTGTACGAGAGATTGGACACTAAAGAGGGAGAAAAGGACCTCTACCGATTAGCTAGACAGAGGGACAGAGCTGGGAAAGATGTGCAGCATGTAAGGGTGATAAAGGATAGTGAGTGAAAGGTACTCACAAGAGAGGAGAGTGTGTTGAGTAGATGGAAAGAGTATTTTGAGAGGCTGATGAATGAAGAGAATGAGAGAGAGAGAAGGTTGGATGATGTGGGGATAGTGAATCAGGAAGTGAAACAGATTAGCAAGGAGGAAGTAAGGGCAGCTATGAAGAGGATGAAGAATGGAAAGGCTGTTGGCCCAGATGACATACCAATGGAAGCATGGAGGTGCTTAGGAGAAATGGCAGTGGAATTTCTAACTAGATTGTTTAATGAAATTTTGGAAAGTCAGAGGATGCCTGAGGAGTGGAGAAAAGTGTTTTGGTACCTATCTTTAAGAATAAGCGTTATGTGCAGCGCTGCAGTAACTACAGAGGATAAAACTGATTAGTCACAGCTTGAAGTTATGGGAAAGAGTAGTGGAAGCAAGGTTAAGAAGGGAGGTGATGATTAGTGATCAGCAGTATGGTTTCATGCCAGGAAAGAGCACTACAGATGCAATGTTTGCTCTGAGAGTGTTGATGGAGAAATACAGAGAAGGTCAGAAGGAGTTGCATTGTGTCTTTGTAGACTTGGAGAAAGCATATGACAGGGTGCCTAGAGAAGAGTTGTGGTATTGTATGAGGAAGTCGGGAGTGGCAGAGAAGTACATAAGAGTGGTACAGGATATGTACGAGGGTAGTGTGACAGTGGTGAGGACTGCAGTGGGAGTGACAGATCCATTTAAGGTGGAGGTGGGATTACATCAAGGATCAGCTCTGAGTCCTTTCTTATTTGCAGTGGTGATGGACAGGTTGACAGATGAGATCAGACAGGAGGCCCGTGGACTATGATGTTTGCAGATGACATTGTGATCTGTAGTGAGAGTAGGAATCAGGTTGAGGAGACTCTGGAGAGGTGGAGATATGCTCTAGAGAGCAGAGGAATGAGGGTCAGCAGGGCTAAGACAGAATATATGTGTGTAAATGAGAGGGAGGGTAGAGGAATGGTGAGGATGCAGGGAGTAGAGTTGGTAAAGGTGGACAAGTTTAAGTACTTGGGATCAACAGTTCAGAGTAATGGTGAATGTGGAAGAGAGGTGAAGAAGAGAGTACAGGCAGGGTGGAATGGGTGGAGAAGAGTGTCAGGAGTGATTTGTGACAGACGGGTATCCGTAAGAGTGAAAGGGAAGGTCTACAAGAGTGTAGTGAGACCAGCTATGTTATATGGGTTGGAGACAGTGGCATTGACAAAAGGCAGGAGTCAGAGCTGGATGTGGCAGAGTTAAAGATGTTAAGATTTGCAATCGGTGTGACTAGGATGGATAGGATTAGGAATCGGTATATTAGAGGGTCAGCTCATGTTGGACAGTTTGGAGACAAAGCAAGAGAGACGAGATTGCGTTGGTTTGGACATGTGCTGAGGAGGGATGATGGGTATATTGGGAAAAAGATGCTAAGGATGGAGCTGCCAGGTAAGAGGAATAGAGGAAGGCCTAAGATAAGGTTTATGGACGTGGTGAGAGAGGACATGCAGGCGGTTGGTGTGACAGAGCAAGATGCAGAGGATAGGAAGAAATGGAAAGAGATGATCCGCTGTGGCGACCCCTAACGGGAAAAGCCGAAAGAGAATGATGATGATGACTGAAATGAAGCAGAGGTTGAATGTCAGCAGAAGTTGCAATAGTATCTTTGGTATTTTTTTTTATCAGAGTGTTTCTGGAAACATATGTCTGTTAGCTCTCAAATAAAAATGTTTTGCAAATTTAAATATGCTACTCTAGTATATCCTACCAAGCCATGCATTACATCCAACGAATGAGGTTAATAGTTTATAGCAGCTCACAGCTGTATGTGTTGAGACATGAAAGCACTCATTGTTTCTTATTTTAACAAAATGTAATGGTTTCTACTCTGTAGCTCAATATGTATGTATACCTTTAAGAAGCTTTTCATGGGCTTGCACATTTGTTTAAGTACTGAGCACATGTAAGCCAGACTGCCATTTTGTAGAGAGCTGTTCGGATGTAAGCATGTATGTAATAGTTTGTCAGTTAATCAGTTTGTTTATATTTTATGTTGCTGCTATCCATCCTGATGTCTTTCCATATAATAAAGCATATAAACAAACTACCCCACCTGTTTGTCTGGAATCATAAGATAGGAAAAGCAACATGGTGTCAGAATGGGATCCATAAGGCACTCAGTTAATGTTGGAGAGATAAAGAGGAATGGATCATCCCTATTGCACATACAACTCGCAAACCAGGTCAGAAATGAATTCCAGGTACTAAAACGTGCTTAAATTGATTTCTTTGCTTGAAGAATATAAAACAAAGCACTCAGAATTTTCAAAATGAATTTCTAATTAAACAAAATGTCTGAAACTGCGACATACTGATAAAAAATATTTGAAACAGTTACGAAAATGTTTGAAACAATGTCCAAATCACATAAAATTTATAAAATATGGAAAATGACCGCATTTTTTTGCTATGAGCTACTTTTTCTCATTAAGTAAAGCTAATCAAGATATCCAAAGTATACAAAGTGTTTTCAAGTTTGTGCAGTATTACAGTACAGTTACTTTGCAAAATACAGCCATTTCAAAGCATATTTCACAAAGTACAGTATTTCAAAGAGTTTATTGTGCATTTGAATGTTATTACAGTACCTACTGTGTGTGCATGTTTGTGCATATTTACAAGAAACGTATTTACAGTGTGTTTGGGCATACTTTGTTGACATGGCTGAAGGCTTTCATAGATCAGCTCCACTTGTATTTGATAATAATATTGCAGAGAACTGGAGATTGTTTGAGCAAGAATACAATATTTTCAAACAGGCTGCATTTTCTGACAAATATGCACATACAAAGGCATTTATTTTGCTTAATTAAGCTGGTTCAGAAGCCATAGAAGTTCATTTGTGCATGCACCTGCTGTATTTGCAGTTGAGGGGGAAAACCATCATATAGTGAGTCCGGCTGAATCAAGGGAAGGCCTGTGAGTGCTTAGAAAGTAATTTTAGAGAAATGTGTAACTCCCAAGTGAATATTACATTGGAAAAGCACTTATTTTACACAAGGGATTAAATGCCTGAAGAAACTTTTGTAGCATATATAACTGACTTGAGAAACAAAGCTAAAATGTGCAGATTTGTTGATTTAAGGGATGAGTTGTTTAAAGACATACTTGTTTGTGGTACTAAAGATGCTGTGAGAAATATTTTGCTTCGAGATAGTGATTTAACTTTGAATAACAATACTGAGATTTGTCAGATATATGAGCTCACAGAAAAGCACACAAATGTGCTTGCAAATGAGAAATGCAGACTTCCAGTATCTTCTAAAGCTAATGTTGATAGTGTGCAGCACATGGTTAAAAGAAACATTCCCAAGCATATGGTAGCAACTGTGAACTCTATAACAGTCCCTGGGAAACCCCATAGCTTTCTAGCAAATTCCAGAGCATGCGCAGTCTCAGTGACGCACAAGGGTGAGTCAGCAAACTCAAAGCATATGCCCTCACCTGGCCTCATAGTCAACTGTTATAATTGTGGTGGCAATCATGAGTCTATAACAGAAACATGCTTAACTTTTGGTCAGCAATGCCACAAATGTAAAAAGTGGAATAATTTCCAAAGATTTTGTAAATCAAAAAGGGCTCATTCTTTTATTAAAAGAGAACATTCAAAGAGACAAGTTGATCAATTAGAAAGCTGTGACCCTACTTTTTATGTCGATAGTGTGTCTGTGCTTAAAGAAACAGTTAATGCAGTAAATTTATGGGCAACAAATGGAAGTATTTTGTACTGTTCAATTAAATGGGAGACCCATAGTGCTTAAAGTCGACACAGGTTCAAAGTGCAATGTTATGTCAGCAAAAACATTTGCTAGAGTTTGTGCTGGTGAGAAGCTTGATTTGGCAAAGTGTCCAAAGCTTGTTGCTTATAGTGGTGAAGAAATTCAAACTGAAGATTCAGTAGTGCTTTTATGTTACTCTGCTGGGATCAGCTATGACTTGTAATTTTATGTAGTCAAAAGGCACATACAGTTGTTATTAGGTCTCAGTTTCAGTTTGAAAATGGGACTACTTTCATTTAATAAGGAAGTCCACCATGTAAGCTTAAAAGACCACTTTTCTAATTTTGCCCAGATTCTACCTATGTTGATCTTTTCGAAGACAAACTAGGCAAACTCCCAGTTGTGTACTCCATGAAGTTAGACCTTGAAGTGAAGTCAGCCCTGTTGTCAGACCAGCCCGGAAGCTTCCAGTGGCTATACAAAAAAGAGTCAAGGCTGAGCTAGATAAAATGGTGAAGCAAGGTGTGATTTGTTCAGTTGATGAACTGACTGAATGGTATCTTCCATGGCGGTAGCTCATAAGAGAAGCTCAGATGATATCAGAATATGTGTTGATCCAAAATATTTCAACAAGCCCCTGAAAATACCTCATCATCCAATGTGTACAGGTGAAGAAGTCACTGCTCTTATGCCAAATGCCACTGTTTTTCTTCTTTTTTTGGATGCAAAGAGTTAATGTTGGTAAATTTTGCTTGACCGAAAATCCTCACTGCAAACCACTTTCAGTACTCTTTTTGGCAGGTACAGATTTTTGAGAATGCCATTTGGGATACATTCTGCCAGTGAAGTCTTCCAGAGTGCCATGGAACAATTTTTTTCCGGTTATCTGTGTGCTATTATAGTAGATGATAGGAGCCAATGGTGAAGCAGAGCATGACAGAAACCTCAAGAAAGTTCTGATAAGAGCATATGAAGTGAATCTTAAGCTGAATCCTCAGAAGTGCAAATTCAGGCTACGAGAAGTGACTTATGTTGGTCATTTGTTTACCATTTCACGCTTACAACCAGATCCTTCCAAGCAAACAGCAATTCTTGAGATTCCCAGCTCCAGACAATGTTCAAGCCTTACAACATTTTCATGGTATGGTTAACTATTTATGCAGGTTCATTTCAGACTTGAGCCAACTTTCATCACCACTCAGAGAGTTGGTACACAAAGATATATCCTGGTCCTGGTTAGGAAAGCACCAGAGAGAATTTGATGTCCTGAAACAGAGAATTGCTAGTCCACCTGCTCTCAGCTGCTATGATGTTCACAAACCAGTTACTCTTTCTTGTGATGCTTTGAAGCTTGGTCTTGGTGTAGTCATTCTACAGCAGGGTAGCCCAGTACTCTAATCATCCAGAACTCAAACCCAAACTGAGATGCAGTATGCTCAGACTGAGAAAGAGTTCTTGGCAATTGTGTTTGCATGTTTGAAGTGCCATGATTATATTTATGGTCAACCTACTTAAATCGAAACAGGTCACCAACTTCTAGTCACTATTTTGAGAAAGCCTATGCACACTGCTCCTGCCAGATTGCAATGTATGATGTTGAAATTGCAAAAGTATAATTTCAGTCTTGTCTACACAAAATGCAAACTTCATTATCTTGCTGATACATTATCCAGATTGCTCAAAAATGCCACTGAACAGCATGAAAATGAGAAAGTTGATTTTGAAGTAGTGGAAGTGAGGAATTTTTCTTCCATATGTCTTGATGAGCTTAGAAGTCACAAAGCTTCATATCGAATTCTTCAGAAGCTCAACCACTCTATCAGTTGAGGACAGCCTTCAAAGCAATATTGTTTGCCAGTAGAAGTGCAACCATATTTTGTAATGTCAAAGGATATCAAGAGAATACTTTCATCTTGTTCTATATGTAATAGTACTAAGCCGCATCAACAGAGAACATCACTTCAGCTAAACCAGATTCCTGAACTACCTTGGTCAACAGTAGCCACAGATATTTTCGACTGGAATGGTCAACATTACTTGGTGTAAGTAGACGCTTATTCAAATTGGTTTGAAATTGACCTACTTCCTAATCTAGCATCCAGTACTGTCATTATTAAGTTAACAAGTCATTTTGCAGTCCATGGTAGTCCGCATAAAGTTATTTCTGAAAATGGTACACCATTTGCACTGTTTCCAAGCCAGCAGTTCAAGAGATTTGCTGAAGAGTGGGACTTTATTCATGTTATGAGTAGTCCTGAGTACCCACATTCAAATGTTTGGCAGAACATGCAGTTCAAAGGGCAAAACAGTTATTAGAGAAGTCAAAATGAGAGAAATTAGGTTTGGAATAAACCAATTTGTCCTGGGACATCTTCAGGTGGGTCTAGATATATAGAGTAGCAGGAATTAAGAGGAGGAGAGGAGGATAGGGTTATATAGGAATGAGGGATGATTGGGAGGAAATGATGTAAGGGTTGGGAGGGGCTTAAAGGGTTTTAGGCAAATGTAACTGGAGTAGGAGTCACATTTTTGGCGTAAACTTGCTACTGCAAGTATCATAGCCATGAAGACCTGTTTGTGCAGGTAGGCTTCGGACTACTGTTAGGAATTGGAAGTGGAGGTGTGCATAGAGAAAAGGGGGGTTTTGACTGTTGTTGGCATAGTTTTGGTTTACTTGGTAGGTAATAGCTCTAGTGAAAGTTGGTTTTCCTTTCCTCTCTTCTCATTGTTAGTCTGTGCTTTGAGAACGATAGGTTCCTGGGCAGTTTCGTGGGTTGGGATGCAGCTGCTTGCAGTGGTTGTTGCTGTGTATGAGCATTTGTATGGCTCTAAGCATCTTTTTTTTCGTTCTCTTTCAGTGCCCCTAGCACCTCATGGGGTTTGGAAGCAGAATTGAGTAGGGAATGTTGTGCAGCAGAGTGTCTTGTTAAATTGCAGCTTGTTCTTGGTTTATCTTGTTTTGGACTTTGTTGATTCATAAATTGCAGCTCACCCTCAAATGCCATTTATTGCATTTCCTTGTAGAGAAGAAGTTTTTGTTTCCCAGTGGGAGAGGAGCCTAAGGGGTTAGTTTGTGGGTAGTGGATACTTTAAAGGTGAGGACGGTTGCTTGGTTCTGGTGGCCCTGTTGTGTGCTCTTTTTTCAGCCAAGTGGTACGGCTGTGGAGAGTTTTTGTGGACTGTGAAACTTAGTTTACTCTGTTTTCAACCAAGCAGTAAGTTCTTGAGGGTTTTTTGTGAAGTGTGAGACTTGCTGTGCATGTGCAGTGTGTCACTGGTGGTTGGGGAGAGGTGGCAATCTGGAACGGCGGTGCGGTACTTCCAGTTTTTGGTTTTCAAGGAAATCTAACTCAACAGCAGAAGGTTCATATGGGTGAAGCAGTAGTGAGTTAGTTCCCTATGGATTGTGGCCAGTTTCTGGGGCTTGTTTGATGGAGGCTTTTGTTCGGCATTCTGTAGTCATGCATGGAAAATTTCAGAAGACATGCGGACAGTGCTTATAGCTTTAGTTCTTATACAGCAAGATTTCCTAAGCATCCATTATTGTTGATATGGGCATGTATCAAGCATTGTGTCTTTCTTTTCCTAAGCATGTACACCCTCTGTTATTCCAAGCTAACAAGTACATCTTTCCTGTTATCAACCGGTCATGGTATATACTGAAAATTAAGGGTGGGATCAGTTGTTAATGTATGCTTTAGTGGGCTACTGCATAAATCCTAGTAGAGTCCTCAGAGTTCAGGTAAACAGTTTGGATGCATTTTTCTGAGTAACCCGATTGTCTTTTTCTTTATTTAATATAATTGGTTGTGGTTTTTAATCGGGTTTAGGATTCTCTGGTGGGGTCAGTCTACTGTGCTCATTTTGAGGTATTTCCTCAGCTGAAGCTGCAAATGTTTTTTGTGGGATCTGAGCAAGTGGTGTGACAGTTGCCACAGATGCACAGTGATGGTTGGAGGACTGTGGCTGACTCATATTTATCAAACAGAGGTTTCCAGGCAAATTCAGAAATCATTGAGGGCACTTCACGGGTTCGGGGATGATGGGTCAGTCGATAAACTACAAAGAAATGTTGGGGTTAACAAGGAATGCAAAAAAAAAAAAAGTAAACACATGCTAACATAAAAAAAAAAAAAAAAAAGAAAAAAGATAAACAAAGTTATACTGTTTGTGGTGGTATGGTGCAGGGTTGGGTAGAGGGTGTACACAGTTTTGTCTCATGTTATGGTCTGGTCTGTTCTACATTAGGTTTGTGATTTGCTGGATTTTTGTTGCTAATCAGTGAGAACTGAATTCACTAAAGACTGCCAGTTCAGTTTCGGAATTCATGTCCTTCAATAAATGCATGGCAACAGAAGACCTTGGCATCTTGATGGCTTTATGGGTTGTGGGAGCAATGAATGGAATTGGTTCCTGATTTCAGGGCTTTGTTCCTCAATTAATTTTGGTTTTGTCCAGATATTTCATGGTACAAGGTTGAGAGCTATGCTTTGGGCTTGTTGGCAATTGCGGTGTTGGTTGCAACAACTCCGGGCTTTTCACTGGTTGAGAATAGCCACTATAAGCAACTTGTTGAGGTTAGCAAACAGAAGTTTGGATCCAATAAGTGCAGCCACAGAATGATACCCAATTGGGTTTCATATGTCAGTGGCTTTACTATATCTTGGGCAGAGTCTGACTTGTGTTATTTGCAAGAATTAGCTAGAAGGGGAAAGGTGAAGATTAAAGATGCACTACTTGTTTAATGAGGTTGCGCATGAAAAGTCTTTTCAGTCTTCATCCGAAGTAAGGCTTTCTCAACTTAAGAGCTCAGACTTATGATTCTAGACTTTTGCTGCCTTTTTGATTTCTGAAGGAAGTGCTGTTGTTTGTGGTAGTAGTGGCTACATCCTTTGGTACTCCGGCAGTTGTGAGAGGTGTAGTTTAGTTTTCCCTCAGCCTACTTTTGCTTAATTGTGAGACTCTGAGCAAGTTGCTTAACTGAACACCCCCCCCCCCGGACTGTCTCAGAAGAAGGTCTGGTGATAAGTAGGATACTTCTCCAAATTGACCTTGGAGATATTTGATTTATTGTATATTGAAATGTGTTCATGGTAAGAATAATTTGATAGTTACAATAACTGAGACTTGTTCTTTCAATGACATGGCTTCTACAGATGGTGCAGGGTGTGGGTGGTGTTCTCCACAGTCCCGGATTTTCAGGGACATCCCTGATTTTGACTCAAATTTTAGCTCTGCCTTTCTTAATCCCTCCTAAAAGTGGATGACTCCTGGCCCTTCTAATCAGTCCAGATGTACTGACTGGAAAAGGGGGAAGAAGTGTTGGGTAGCATTACATTGTGCTTAACTCGGCAGTGGAGGGGGGATAGGTACAGGTACAGGGTTGGTGCCAGCAGTTTCTTTTCTTTAACCACTAAATAGAGTAAAGGTGATGATTCAATTGAACCTGGCCAGTTAGGGTTATAGGATACTTCACAATTGTCCCTGAGTCAGGGACGTCTTTGGTCAGGTCGGCCAATTAAGGCAAATCACTCAAGTTTGAAAAGGAGATTTTTGTATTCAGGCTTTGCATAATTGATATTCTGGAGTATTAGTTGCAAATTGTTTAGGTTTGGAACTTGAAGTAGTGTACACGGGGGTTTCTGTCTTCACACCATCTGAGAAGTTATTGATAAAGCCGGTTTCACTTTTGTCAGGCCACCATTCTTTTGGGCTGTGTTCTTTACCTGGATTCTTATCTAAGAGGTTACAAGTTAAGTGCCAACCTTTAAAAGTTTCTAATTTTCGGGGGTTATGGCAGATTTTAGCTCATTATTTAGGCCCTTCTTTGAACCTTGGGGTTATCACATCTGACAATATAATTTATGCTAGATGTTAAAGAAGGGGTCACAGTGTTATGTTTGAAGCACACACACAAGGCATAGGGTTTTGAAGTTAATCTTTGTTCACTTCTTGGAAAGGTAAGGTGTTTAATTTGTTTTCTTTTGCAAATTGTGAGGTATGGAAATTGAGCAGGCATCGGTTGGTGACCTGAAGGAAGAGGGCTCGAAAGGTGATCAAGGCTGTTTCAATGGATGTCCCAGTTGTTTGGGTAGTGCACAGAGGTCACACATGTGGGAGAGCAGAATGAACAATGGTCAGTGCCCTGATGGAAATGGAATTGAAAGGTAGTGGATTCTGCTTGCATGGATGTTGTGATTGTTGGAATGGGGCACAATGAAGTTGCAGGTAATCTGTCTGTGAGGGTCATTAAGGCACATCAGAGTTGGAGTAGTTTGTGATGGTGTAGGGGTAAGCTGAGGTAGGTCAGGACATGGGAAGGCCTGGCTGGGTATTGTTTATGAGGAGTATGTGGGTGTTCCACAGGTGGGGGTGGAGCACAGCAATCATAAGATCACGGAAGGCAATGAGGTTAATGGTTCTAGGACCTGGTTTGTGAGCCAAGCTCGGTGGTTTCCACGTGCTGTACTAATTCTCTTTCAGGAAGGGCATGGATGGGACTTTTCGGCTGACCTTACCAGTAGCCATCCAGTTGTTTCGTAGAGGGTGAAGGGTTTGATATGAAGTGGGAGTTGTTTCAAATGGGGTATGTTCAGGGAGATAAATCCTTTAAACAAGTTTCATTCATGTTGTACATCAGGTAAGGTTTTAGAGTGAGTAGCAGATGTACCATTTGATTTCACGGGCTGATAGGTCTACAGTACAGGCATGACTTTTATGGGTAGATAAGGTTTTGATGGAGCATTATGGGTATGTGGGTGTTTTGAGGACATAGTTGCAAATAGATATTCTGTTGATAAGCAGAAGGTAGCAGGTTTAAGCTAGGCATTGTTTGGGATTCCTCGCAGATGTAGGACAATTTTACTTATCAGACATGAAGGTCCTGAAGGGAAGCCAGGGACTAGCCACTGATTAAGGATGTTCTCCACTGTGTGGGTCACTGAAATTGTATGCTGGTCAGTTTAATTAGGTTGCTGTGGGTAGGGGATAATATGTTGGTGCAGGTAACTATTATGTTGTATTTAGGAAATTTAAGGGGAAGGCACTGGGGGCAGATGGGTAGGGATTGTCATGGGGATTTAACTTTCTTTATGAATGCTGTGGGAGGTGTTGAGTTTTTGGGTCTAATTTGGGGGGGGTTTGGTTAGTTGTTTGACAGGATGGAAGAATAATGGGGGTGTTGGGTATTAGGGTTTTAATTAGGACTAGGTTTAGAGGAGTGGTTGGGGATTACGGTTCATATGACAGTTATATGGGTCGTGTTTGACAAGGAGTCAGGTTGCATTAATAAGGTAAGGCAGTTCATTTGGTAAAGGAGGATGTTGCTGTGGGTATAGCAGTTGCATGGGTGGCAAGGTTAATTGAACATACTAATTGCAGCGCATTTCATATTATTTGGGTGAAAAAGGGATGTGGTTATGCAAGAAAGCATGAAGCTTGGCTTGCCTTGTTTTGATGCTTTGAGTTTGGTGTTTTGGTGGCCTGACTTGGGTTTACTGTTTGTGGTGCATTTGGGGTTGTACTGATAACAGGTCATGATGGTGGCTTGTGTCTTATTACTTATAACAGGTATTTGGAGTGTTGGCAAGATTGCTATTGAATGGAATTTTTGAATAGAGAACTCATGTGGTGGTTATATTCATTGGGCAGTTAAATGGGGGCTGCAATCTGATGTGAGGGTATGCAGTCGCCACTGGGCGGTTTTAAGTGAAGAGACGTCATTTGGTTATTATATTCATTAGGCAGTAAAATGGGGCTTCAGCATGCCATGATGGTATGCAATTGCTTTTGTGTGGTTTTAAGGGGCAGAGGGTTTCGTGTTTGGGTTGTCCAGTAGATTTGTAATACCCTGAGAATCACTGCAAGGCTTCCATTTGTCACTGGGTAAGGATTATTTAGCTGATGCGCAGTGGTTATGCTAGGTTATAAGGTTATGGTTTGTTACTTCAGCATGGGAGAGGGGTCATTGGTTTGCTTTCAGCTGTTTAGGCAACTGGCTATATTCATTAGTTATGTGATATGGTTTTAGGAAGCATGACACAGATCCAGCTTGGTTAGGGAGGATGGGGTACACCGAATGATGTTTGGCCTAATGTCTTAATGGTGGTTAGGTTGCTGGAAGTTTGGTCATAGGGGGAACAGCCTGGTCAGGCTGGTGGGCAGAGAAGAGGGGGCCGGCTTGCCCTCTTCTGTTTCCCCTCACGAGTTGGATGTTCAATAAGTTGGGAAAGAAAAGTGAGCGGTAGCACTGCTTGATAAGTAAATAAGCAAGTGGACGTATGCTTATTATTTGGTTGGGGGTGTAATTCAATAAATGGTCACTGAAGTGAGTGGTAGTACGCTGCTTTATAAGTAAGTGAGTGGAGGTATGGATGCTGCTTACTGATCAGGATGAGTAGGGTCACGCTGTCCTGTGTTAATGTTACATGGATGTTATCTTCATCTAGATTATGTTTTGGTGGAAATTAATAAATATTGGTTAACAAACATGTTTATGGAAGTTTAATAGAGGTCGCAAAATGTCATTCGGTGTGACGTGTTTATTGAAGGGGACCAGGACAATAGCGATGTTTTTCTGAATCTCTTGGACCTCAGAAATATTCCTCGTGATAAACATCTTGCTTCACCTGCACAGGGACATCTGTCGAGACAAACCAGAACCACCTTATCAATCAGCAGTAATCTATTAGTTCTATGTGTTAAGAACAACAAATCAGTGAAAGCCTATATGTTAAAGAAATGCTTATCCCTTTATGACATGTCCAGTAAACTGCTCAGTCCATTACAAGAAGGGGAAATAGTAAGGATGCAGATATCCAAAGGTTTTTATCTGATTGGAGTCATGAAAAGTGTATTTCCAGAGCCAAGATCATACATTGTGGAATCACAAGGAGTAGAATTTATGCAGAATTGGAAACATTTACTAATGTACCTGTATTGCAGTATCTTGCCTGTAAAAAAGACTCTAGATCTTACAGTGAGTTATCCCGTGTTACAGTACCAGAGGACATTCCAGCAAATATCCCTGTTCCTGAGAAGATTCCTGAAACACCTGAAACAGATTGTTCACCAATGACTGTTCCTGTTGCTAAACCCAGTCCTAATTGCTATATCACTAGATTAGGCCACATTTCCAGACCATGTTGCAGATACATGGCAACTTTGACATGAATTTGTGCTTATTTCTTAGTATCTGTATAATTGCATGTCTTTTTCAGATGTTATTTTATTGTGGGCAATTCACTAAACAGGGAGGATGTAGCTCATGATGTATGTATACCTTTAAAAAGCTTTTCATGGGCTTGCAGATGTGTACAAATAGTGAGCACGTGCAAGCCAGACTGCCATTTTGTAGAGAGCTGTTGAGATGTAAGCATGTATGTTTGCAATGCTCTGTAAGTTAATCAGTTCATTTATATTCTATGTTGCTGCTATCCAAACTGATGTGTTTCTATATAATAAAGCATATAAATGAACTACCCTGCCTGTTTGCCTTGAATCATAACATAGGATGAGTGACATACTCTACCGCAATTATCATTGAAGTTTTGTCTGTGAACTACTGTCTGGACACAATAACCAAACCAAACTGATAAGTGACCAACTTAATTATTTGTCAGACCAATCAAATCAACATGCCATAAGTTTTATTTATTTATTTAACATTTGTTGACTGGGAAAGCCCAAATAGGACAGACCCTATATTCAGCGGAGGCCCGCGGAGAAACATTCCAGACACATGTCTCTGGAATGTGGGAGGAAACCAGAGCACCCAGAGGAAACCCACACAAACACAGGAAGGACATGCAGAATCTGCACAGAAGGCACCCCGGCTGAGAATCGAACCAGAGAACCTCTTGCTGTGCACCTACAACTTTAACCACTTCACCACTGTACCACCTGTGCACTGGAATTCATCTACATCAAATCATTTCACAGGACAATGCATATTAATAAACAGACATGATGGGCAGTGTTCATAGACTGCTTACCCTCCAGGACAGTGTTAAGGATTGCTTACTCTTATTTGAAACCACAAGAGTAAATCCTCAGGGACAGCGTGTTATACTGCTCATTCCTGTAATTAAATGACCTGCCATTGACCGGAAAAGCGTGTTTACAAATTTCTGTTAATCATAAACCACCCACCAGACTGCCTGTCTGGCAGCCTGTTCCCCATTCATTTCTTTCCTGCAACCCATCCACTCACTATATTTATGCTAGAGAATTCCACCAAATGTGTCTTTAAGTAACCAAGAAATGTGGACATTAAAAACATCCAAACCAGCATCACTTATGTGCACGTACCAAATCTGATCTCTGTCTGCAAAGTCCAAATCTTCTAGAACTAAAATACCTAATGAAGATACTCTCCTAGCTTCCCTGTGGTTAGTGAATCTGCAAATAGTTTCTAATAGTGCGGCCTTATCTGCTCCTCTCCAAATAAGTCTAAGAATTTTAGATGTCCAATCCATGAAATCTCATGGGCATTTCTGCCGTAAAACCAACAAATCCCTGATTATCCATTACAATAATCAATTCTAAAGTACATTGCCTAAATTATTACCCCCAAGTGTACCACAGTGAACCTTAACTGTATCAGCTAGAATCTGTAACTTTTCCATCACAAGAAAAAGCTAACACTACTGGATACCTGTTTCCTTTCCATATCACAACCCATTTACATGAATCAAGACCCAACAACTTTCTTTCAGGCATTACTGTACTTAACAAACCTGCCAGAATATGTAAGAATGAGTCAGAATCAAGAGTTTTATACACCCTACAAACTAAAGCAGTACAATATCAACCACAACTACAGATTGAACTATTATTAAACAGTAACAGACATAAAAGCCTAAGATGTCCACCTGCCTTTTCATTTAATAGAATTAAATGTCTTACCATCATAAGCCATATCTTAGGTCCTAGCTATATGTCTTTCACCCAGAAAATGAAAAAGAAAAAAATTAAAACATTTTGCATAAACACCACCACCTTTTTTTAAAGCAGAACCCATTTCACTGGGCATAACAAAGCATCACATTTCTTCTCCAACTCCACTTGCTGACCCTTCCCAGCTTGATCTGTCTTAGACTTCTCCTGTTTAACAACATAGTTGTACTGTACTTTGGTAGATGTATAATGGGACAAATTATCACAGCATATCATGGCATGTTAATAAATTAACTTTTGTGATGAATTTATACCTTTTAAACTAATCTCATAAAATGTTTGATTTTCTTGTAAAGTATTGAAGATTACAGTTAATCACAGACATTAGAGTTTTAACTACTTATTGTTCAGAAAATGCATGTTGAAGCAAAATCTAGTTGTTCCATGAAGTTATATGAGTGAGAGTAATAGTTAAAAATCTGCCTCTGATTTCAGGCTTTTGTACCCCCATTATTTCTGGCTTTGTCCTCAGTTCTTGAGTAAAGAAGATGAAAGCCATGTGTTGACTGATGCCTATTTATTTTATAGCAGTTTCATGACAATAAATGGAAAGAAAAAACTTACTAAAGTCAACTGTTTCTTGAACTAAATGTTGAAGCATATTCTTACATATGTAAATATATGTGTATGTATATATATATATATATATATATATATATATATATATATATATATATATAAAATGTGTGTTTATGTGTGTGTAAAAATGTATATATATATATATTTTAGTATACTATCAAAATGACGAATGAAGATGCTGTGCAGACAGAAAATCGAAGTACTCTACAGAGATTGCGGTACAGTGCAGTCTGGAAAATTCATCCCTTTCCTCACTGTACTGCGATCTCAGAGTTGGAATATATAGTTAGCAGGGAGTGTGAGGGGTGCATCCTTCAAAAACATGATGTGAGGTATAGGAATTTCATTTACCTGAACGCCTATATGGACATCACATGATCTGTCCGTCGACAATGTTGAATCTGTTGAATTGGATCAGCAGATTCTACATTGTGCCGTGTTATATATTTTTACTTTAATTTTTTTTTTTTTTTTTTTTTTGGTTTTCCGAACAAGATTTATTTTTCCATTTGACATTTGATAGTAAACCATATATTTTAGCATATCCCTGTGTTTGTAAATATGTTTTGTTCGTCTGCTATGTGATCCTGTCCAGCTGGGCTGTGCCTGCTTTGAGATCAGTGCACTTCCGTGAAAAACAAACAAATAAATAAAATAAATAAATAAATAAAATAAAATAAATAAAAGATAGATGGTCACCAGAAATACTTATTTATGTATTTATTTATTTATTTACCAAGATGGTTTGACTGTCATTCAAGCCCATTTTCAGTGGATAACAGCAGAAAAATGCTACCAGTCGGGTAAAGGTTGTAAAATGTACAAAAAATAAATAAAAAGAATAAACCACAAATGACTGTGGTGGTGGTTTGTGGTTTATTCCATTTTCAGTGAATGCCTGGGGAGTAAACTCCATTAGATTTACAAAAAAAATACAAAAATTGCAACAAACTTACAGAGAACAAAGCATCTGTTTCTTAACAGTAGAAATGGAGTTTTAGCATCATTCAGTGGGTAACATAATAAAGGCAGAGGTTAATACAATTTGATTGCTGTAAGGAGTGTTATATAGTAATAAACAGGTTGCATTTAGATATACAGCAATATACACATTTCATTTACAAAGGAGAAATGAAAAGCAGTGTACGGTTATAAATAGGGACAGGATTTATTTATATTTACTGCATAAGGTAGGAGAGCTGCAATGTTAGGGGTTGGTGATACTCTGGAGAACTGAGAAAGAAAGAGAGTGAGCCAGTCAACTGCTATTATAATTTGCCACTGGTTTCATCACTGGTAGAAGCATTATTACAGCTGTATGACAACAGAGGTAATCAAGAAGGCCCAAATCAAGTTTGGTATCCCGCCTGTGACTCAGAGATGACAGGACTAACATAAAACAGACACAAAGGATTTGTCCAGAAAAAATCTCTTTAGCTAGCAGATCTAGGAGACTGTCTCTGTTACCCTCCCTTTGAGAGGAGTAAAGATGCCTTGATGTAGTTCAAATAGTTTACTCAGTTAAGTAGGTAAATGGACAAGTGCTCTTGTCTTAAAGCATGTATCATTAACATCCTTATCAACATGACTGAGTGTAAAGTGATGAAATGGATAGGTGATAGAAATGACTTCATTATCCATGTACTTAGGTGTGTGATTGGACTGAGCTCAGCATTCTGGGATGGTCGCATCAGGGCCAAATGTCTCCAGACTCCTAAAAAATAAGTATTAGCGGTTATAGACAAAAAGTTTCTGATGCCTCTAATAGTCAGAATCTCAGCCAAAAGCACACATGATCTAATGTTACTCTGAAAAAGTTTCTGTAAATTTGTGTTACTGTTCCCAAAATGAGAATATCATAGTGCTACTTTCAAGGAAGTAAACTGGTTACTTACTGTTGAAAGATAGTCCTGTTTGTCTCAACATGGATGGAAGCATCATAATCACTATCCACCTTTAGTTCACAACCTTATCAAAGGTTGTACACTTCTCACATAGATTACAGGCAACTGGGATGCAGTGTTACAAAGACCAGTAAGCACATTAAAAACAATGAACATTTAATTTCGTTTCTTATACTCAACAACTGGAATGAGCTAAAACCTAGGATCATATAATACACCAGTTTCAAGCTCTTCAGGTTCCTACTGACCATATATCTTAAGGAAATATTTTCAGATAAATGTTTCCTTCATCCACCTGTCATATAACTATCTCTTTTTTATATTCAGTTAAGACATAACTTACATTATTTTAACATAATTTTCAGTTATCTCTGTACCTCTACAACAATATAATTTACCTCTAAATTTGATGTTGATGCCTAGAATTTGGGCCTGTATTTTTTCTTAAATGTAATTATGTATTTCATTAATTTAACCTTGGTCCCACTAGAGCTCTGTTAGTTTAAACTATTTATCTTGAGGTTTAGTTTATTTTTATAAATTAATTTGTTACCATGGTAAATTAACATGTACTTAACATGGAGAATCAGTATGTTTTCCTGATGTGAGAGGAAACTGGAATACCTGGATAAATGTTATTTGAGACAGGAAGGACATAAAATGCTCCTAACAAATAGACACCACTGGTAAAGAATAAATCTAACTGTCTAGAGCTAGGAGGCAGAGATTTTACTATTAAGCCACTGTATTACACGGCCAAATCTTTTCTATTATTTTATTTTTTTAATAAGTTATGTTATGGATTACAATGCTTCTGTATACACTGCACTCATAAATACCTACAATGGTATCTTAAGTAGTATTGATTCTATTGTCGTATATGACTTTGCATGCCTCAGGTGGTGAATGAAATGAATCTGCAGGGAACAGTTCACTGTCCAAATCCAAATGTACATACACCCCGTACCCATCCCCCCCCCCACACACACACACACATTTTTTCTTACCCTAGCCTTGAATGTCCCCCTAAAAAAATGAGGTAGAATAAAAACACGTTCACAGACACACACACACACACACACACACACACACACACACACACACACACACACACATTTCCTTATCCTAACCTTGAACTCCCCCAAAAAGAATGATATAGAATAAAAACATGTATCTAGTAGAATGTCGAAATATTAACATATCCGTTGGTTGATTACATCATCCAAAATTGTTTAGGTACATAGGAGGTTACTAGGTTAGCAGCCTTAGAGCCCTAAGAAGCCTAGCCATTTTAATCCCAAGTTGCCCCAATTTTCCTTGGTTAGAAGCCATAGTCGGCAGAGCAAGTCTATAATCAATACTAGCTATTCCTGTCCATCAGGGACATGGGTGCCACCCGCAGGGTGAATTTGCAAACTCCCATCCATTTGTCTAGGTTGCACTTGAATAGGGTCAGTGAAAACTCTGCTTCATGTGAATTGGAAGATTATTCCAGAGAAGTGGTCATCTCTGGGAGATATATCTGTCTCTCCAGTATATTCTGTTTATGTCACAGGCTAGGTTAAGATCCCTAGAGGAAGTGACTCTTGTACCATTTGACTTGCAGATGTGCAGCATTTCCATCAGGGCAGGGTCAGAGACTGCCCTGTGGGCCAGCACAAATCACCTCTCAGCAGCCTATAAGATACAAAGTATAGTGACAGAGCTTTCAGTCTATCCATGTAGGTCATGGTTTGGAGGCCCTGAATTTTCTTGATGAGAAACCTCTGTGGTCTTTCCAGCTGCTGCAGGTGTCGGGTGAGGTGCATGCAAAAGGGAGCATTGTACTCTGTTAATGTTCTGATGAGGGTTGAGTGCAGTGGAGTTTTAACATCCCATTCTTTTCATGGTCTTGCAGATGAGGCTGGTTAGTCTTATGGGTCTATAGTTCCCAGGGTCAGTTTTTATTTATTTTATTTATTTATTTATTTGCAGTTGGTTTACCAGGATAGTCCATTGGGCCAAAAGAACCCGTTTTCAATGGAGTCCTGGGGAGAAAAGCTCCAGCACATAAAAACTAAGTTACATTCACAAGATAGCTAACTATTATTAAATTATACAAGAAGTGGGTAAAACATTTAGTTCAAAAGTCAAGCAGTATTCAAAAATACAATAAATGAATATTAATGTGATGTACATGAGCTGAGACAATAAGGAGATAACATAGCAGAGTTGTGTTGGAGAAGGAGCACAACAATTACAGTACAGTGTAGTTATTCAGAAGGAAACACGCTTTGTTAGGTAAAGTTGAGCCTGAATGCATACAGGAGGTAGGATGACATATATTTATGAGGGTGGGAGCAAGAACAATCCCATTGGGACCTAAGATGTGAGTGAAGAGATTTTTGAATAGGTAGTGATTAGAGGTGGTACGGATGGATGGTGGGAGTGAGTTCCAGAGACGGAAAGGTTAGAGGATAATAAGTGTTTACCTGGGGGGTGAGATGGTTTATGGACTTCTAGTAGGTTTTGATTGTTGGACCTTAAGACTCTATTTGGAAGGTGCATTTTGAAGGCAGAAGACAGAGAGGGACAAAGAGAGGGGTTGAAAATAAGCTTATGAGCTAAAGTCAGCTGTATATAGTTAAGATGATTAGGTAGTTCGAGCCAGTTTAGTTTTTGGAGAGAGGAACAGTGGTGGGTGGAGGACCTATGGCTATTAGTGAATTTGGCAATTTTGTTATAACAGGAGGAAAGCTGGCTTTTTAGAGAGGACTGAAGATTAGTCAGTAATGGAGCACCGTAGAGAAGAGAGGGAATGAGAAAGGAGGAAGCGAGAGTGGATTTGGAGGAACTAGTAAGATACTGATTTTGACGGTAGAGCATACCTAGTTTTTGATGTGTTTTCTTAATATTTAGTTGTAGATGGGAGTTGAATTTAAGTTGATTGTCAATTAGAACACCTAGTAGCTTGGTTTCAGATACCAGTTCCAAGGGTGAGTTGTTTTGGCTGGTAATTGAGAAAGAGTTTGTGTCAAAAGAAGTAGATTTGGAGGGGGTAAATACCATTAGCTTTGTTTTGGAGGTGTTGAGTGCCAAGTGATTTATTTTCATCCAATGCTCAGTAATTGAGAAAGCTTCCTGAGTCAGTTTTGGAGAAGAGAGGGGGAGGTGGCAGAGCAGATAATTGTAGAATCGTCTGCATATTGGATGATGTTTGCAAGAGGGATGGATTTGTGGAAGTCATTTATAAATATATTAAAGAGGATAGGACCAAGAATAGATCCTTGGGGAACTCCAGTGGGTGTAGTAAGGAAAGAGGAAGTGGCCTTTTTCCATATTACGGCTTGGTGTCTGTTTGATAAATAACTGGAGAACCAATTTATGGAGGTGGGAGAGAGGTTAAGTTCTGATAGTTTGGATAGGAGCAGGCTATGTGAAATAGTATCGAAGGCCTTGGAGAGGTCTAGTAGTAAGGTGGAAACAATGTGGCCGGAGTCACGTGCTCTATTAACAGTCTCAAGAAAGGACAGGAGGGCTGTCATGGTGCTATGATTTGGCCTGAATCCGTGTTGTGTAGGGGTTAAAAGGTTGTTATCTATGAGGTGTGGTAGGAGTTGAAGCTGGATACACTTTTCCAGGATTTTAGATATAGGGGAGAGGATAGCAATAGGGCGGAAGTTATTTATATTGCAGTTGTTGCCTCCTTTATGGAGGGGGATGATGAAGGCTTGCTTCCATAGCAGAGGTACAGTACATTCATGGATGGAGCGGTTGATTAGAATGCTGATGGGATAGGCAATTGCCTCCGCGGCTATACTAAGGAAATAAGAGGGAATGTTGTCTGGAGCGTTGGTGCATGGCTTTAGTTTCTGAAGGAGTTTCTTTATGGTGGAAGTAGGGATAGGTTTAAATGAGAATAGAGAAACGTTGGGAGAGAGAGAACTAGAGGAAGATATGGGTGAAGAGGGGGTTAGAGTAGTGGAAGAGGAGGAAGATTGACAGTGAGAAGATGGGAATGTGGTGGAAGTGGTGATGACGGGAGGGTTATTTGCAGGAGAGATTGGGGGTGTATTAGGTGAAGAGGAGGGGTGTGAAGGAGGATGTAAGTTTGCTAATAGAATCGATGAAAAATGAGTTGAACTGTGTAGCTAGATCTAGGTCTGGGCTATTTGGGTCTGGAGTTGGGGTGTGTGGTTTGCTGGGGTTTAGGAGGGTGGAGATCCCCTTCCAGAATTTTTGTGGGTTAGTTTTATTGTTGTTTTGGAGTGTAAAGAAGTATTTTTGTCTGTCGGAGATTATAAGCTTTTTTACTTTATTTCGAAGGGTTTTGTAAGCAATATGTTGTTCTGGGGTCTTATTTCTCAGATAGAGTCTCCAGGCTTTGTTTCTAAGGTGCATGGTAGATAGTGTGGTTTTGGTTAACCATGGGGCAGAGTTTGTTTTTATTCTTTTTGTTCTTATAGGGGCTTGATGGCATCCCTTTTTGCAAGGGGATAACTGTTGCTGTTCTCCACTCTGCTGGAATGCCAGTTCTCAGGCTATGGTTAAAGAGAATGCCAAGTGGGTCCACTAAGCCCTGTTTTAGATTGCTTAGTAGATATCCTGGAATGTTATCTGGTGCTGCCAAGGCTGTGTTTTTAACCTTGGAGAGCACATATGTGATCTGATCTCTAGAGATACTAGGCAGAGGACTGGTATCAGGAATGTTTTGCAGTATGGCTGGTGGAGACAGAGGGGTGAAGTTTGTGCCAAATCTGTCAACTAGTAGGTTGTCAATTTTCTCCAGTTTTGTATGAGTGGTGCCATCCACTACCAGTTCAACACATAGATGGGCATTCCCTTTATGATTATCCTTGGCTAGGGGTACTATTTTAGCTTTGTAGTTCACTTTAGAGAACTTTGCAATATTTCTGATTTGCTTGCTCAGTCTGTGGAGGGAATTCTTCCTCTGCTGAATCAGTTCCCTCTTGTTCTTAGACATCAGTTTCTTCATCTTGTTATATAACCTGTTTATACTTGAGGCCCACTAGAGCGGCTTGTTTTTCCAGAAGGACCTAGTTTTGATCAGGTCAGGTACAGCCTAGTCTATACATTTGTTTAAGTGTTTATGCAGGGCATTTGCATATACCTCTACATAGGAGTCATTGTTGTCTACGATTGTGGGGGTATAAAGCTTTTTATGCTTTGGCATAGTTGGCTGTAGTCTGCTTTGGAAAAGTATTTACTTTTTTTGCTCCTGTGGGGATGTCAGTTCCAATAGTTATTTCAAATGAGACTGATTTATGGTCTGACCTTAGCAGGGAGGACATCACATAGGAGGGAGTACAATGACCATCCCCCCAATGTAGGTGAGTACTATGCCTAGGACATTTTAGCTCCTTGTTGGGGTGCAGACTATTTGTTCCAGAGCATTTGTGTTGACAATGCCCAGAAACCTCTGTGCAAGCTTGTCTGTGCTTGTGTATGTCTCCTAGTCAATGAGGGGATAGTTAAAATCTCCCATGACTAAGGTTTTGGGCTATATGGAGATTGACTCCAGTAAATCCAAGAAGGTGGTGTGCTTTTCTTGGTTCATGGTGGGGGACCTAGCAATGATGAGGTAGAGTACTTTGCCCTATAGTTAATTTGACATGGAGTAGGTTAAGACAGTCATACTGTTTGACCAGTCTTGAGGTGTACTAGGCCTTGATGAAGATGGATACACCTCCACCTTTAGGTCCTTCACACCCATTTTGAGGTCTAAATGTGTGAAAGGCATTGTAGCCTTGCACAGTGCGAGTGCTATATGCAGCCTTGAAACATGTCTCAGTGACCGTGCAGATGTCACCATCTTCCAGGGTGAGGAGTGCTCTTGCAGGTAGTGCAGTTTCCTGTTCAGACTCCTAGCATTAAGTAGCAAAACCTTTGGTTTGTCTAGAGTGTATTTTGTTATGTAGGAAATTTTGTTGTTTTGACATTGCCTAAAAAAAGACACTATGGAGAGACAAGGGCCTTTGCCAGTATTCGAAAGCCTAGAGAAGACAGCTGCATGCCATTTCTGGCAAAAACAGCATGACATGTTGACCATGTCTTCCCAGAATGATACTGGATCCCCCCTGACCTGACACCAGAACCTAAGCCAATTGTTGAAGTTGACCATTTTTGTTTATATCATGGCATCATCCTGGGTGAACGTAGAATGCCGCTTAGGGGTAATGTCATACCTGTCTGCGACACATAATCTGAGAGTTCAGTCATGTCTTTCTTCATGCAGTCCAGACAGGTACATCTCAAGACATTCATCCCAACATGGACTATAACATAGTTGTATCCCTGTTTGCTGTTGAGTGACTTGAGTGCATGCATAATTTGACAGATCCTGGGACCTGACAGTTAGCTGACTGTGACCTTCTCTTTGTCCAGCCTGGTGAGGGGAACATCTGGGTGTATCACTATGGAGTTGTCTATGACTAAGACATTAGGCTTTGAGGTGTTTTGCCTTAGGGGCTTATTTGCTGAGATGCTGGTGAATGTGTTATGTTTAGTGGTTACTATTTCCATAGCAGTGTCTGCAACTGGTTTATGTTTGGGAGGTCTCTGATACTTTAGTAGGCCTCTACTGAATCCAAAACAGGGGGAGTTTTTGAATAAGAAGTTTGTTGACAAAACAAAAAAAACAACAAAGTAGACAGCTTAAAAACACATGCACCCAGATTTAATCTCAATTTGGTATATAGTTTTTTGAAATGCATATAAGCAATGAAACTGCTTTCTATTTTCTGAGAAAAAATATCATCCAGTTCTTCATTTTGACCATCTGAGTACTGAAAAAAAAAATCATGATATTTTTATGTAAAATGGTAACCATGTAATCACCTGCTAGCATTACAGTTAGATGACTCGTTTAGTTGTTCCCTGCAAGTGATTTTTGCTTTGAAGTCATCAGCTACCCCAGAGTGACAGCATTAACTAAATGGGATTATTTATGACACCCTTAAGTGAGGCATGACATTGTTGTAGGAGGTATAGGGAAGTAAATTTATTATTTATGTTTCTGATCTGGATACAATGCAAGAATTTAATATAATAATTCTACCCATGTGGTTTCCTTAACATTGACATTAACAGGTACTCATATAATGATAAATCCTATTATCTAGCATTCATTGGCGTTCCACCATTTCCAAAGACCTCTTTTCAGGCATACATGTCCATGATGATGCTTTTTCTTGCATCTGCAGCTAATTATTTGGATAGTATTTGTAACACCATTATATATTGTTAGTTACCATCAGCTAGTGTTTTGAACTCAGTTCTAGCTGCATGTAATGTAACTACATATGCATCTAAAATAAATGGCTTGAACTTGTTCTCAGTAATTAGCACTATGTGACAGCATTTGCACTTTTTGTACACTCAATGCATAAATAAGATAGATAAAAAGGCAGTCCCAAAAGTTCTGACCATGAAAGACTTGCAGAAGTAGAGAATCATGCAATCGTATAAGTGAAAGTACTTTGCATTAATAAGGCATGGCACAGGAAAAATAAAGATGGTACTGATTTTAGGATTGCAAAAAGATATGATTTACATACAGATATTTCTCACTGAGTCAACTGTGACAAATACTTCTAGAAAAATACATGCTTCATAATATACAAATAATTCCCCAAAAAAACTGTAATAGAATATTTAATTAAATATACATTTGAGTTCTGAAAAACAAACTAAAAAAACAGCTGCAAAAAAATATAATTTATAACATGATCCAGATGGCAAAGAAAATTTGTAAAAGAAAATGTTTACTGCATCATTGTAACACCTATCACAAAATGTATGTGTACAAATGTATATTTTAATATTTAAATATAAATTAAAATAAATATAAATATTTTATATTTTAAGCATATTTTTTTTTCTATAACAAGACTGTGCACTCTTATGATTAGGAATTGCTCAAGATTCCAGTTTCTAGAGCTGGTCATATCAATGTCAACCTTATGACAACTTACCCTTTAAATAGCTCAGAATTCAAATTATATATGAAACACTTTGAACAACATATGAAAGAGTGACTTTTACGTTTTCTTGTAAACAGCATAGTAGAGAGATTTATAGTCAAAAAGAAGGCTGCAAGAATTGCCAACAGGGGCAGTTTACCATGGGCATACCACTTGAAGAGAAGGAAGGGTACAGAAGTTCGCCACACATCCAATTAGTGGGGTAACCTCAATCAATATAATGTTTAACCATTACTTTTAAACCAAACTCCCTTTATAAATGAACCAACCTATAAGCCTGATGAACTTCTAAGAAATCAAATAACAAAGATCCAAAGCAAAGATGTTGGTTTGCACAGATAAGCCAAGAACACCATATCTTCTATAAGGAACAGATTGTAATGACAAGAAATAGAACACTCATCTTTATTCACCCCGAGCCATGTTTTGTGCAAAGCAACAACTGTCTCATGATAACTATGGCATTTCTTTACAATATGTTTTTAGTTTTAAAACCCTGTTGTAGTTATTTTATTAACTTTTGACTCCTCTTCCAGTACAACAATCATTCATTCCCTGATAGTCAACTCCAAACTGATAAACAATAGACAAACAAAACTGTCACAGAAAAAATGAGTCAACCAGACAAATTTAATAGCAGCATCCAAAACTAAAAACATACGTTAACCCAGGTTTTGTCCTCGTGGTGAAGACTTCTTCAGAACAATGAATGAATTCCAGTTCACATTTAAATAACCCTCTATACATCGCTAATTTATGTCGTTATTCAATAAAATCTAAAATGAGCAATACAATTGCAATTAATTTACTAAAAGCCACACTACATCACATTAAAATGAAGAATATATATATGAGAAAGTGTACGTGTATTAATATATACTGAATGAATAAAATCCACTAATATATTATATGTAAAATGTATATAAAAAGTATATTTTATATATATATATATATATATATATATATATATATATATATATATGCTTATATCATGATTTAATTTTGTATTACTATGCATAAGACATCAGGCTTGAACGCTTTTAACCATACTGGGTATAGTATCCTAATAGATTTAAAACATTAATTTTATAAAAAATTAAAAAAAATATATATATACCCATATAAAATATTGTATAAATAATGTATACATGGATGTATACATTAAATTTCATCCTAAAATGTGCCTTAACTTTAAAATGGGGGCTATACTAATATATTCATTAATACCTGGACTCATTTGAGCATTTAACCTTAACTGCCACTTTAATTCACATTTATCAAGATGAATATCTAATACCTTCCCTTGAGAGTCTTTTTTCACCTGCTGGATAACATAAAACTTGAATTCATGGTCTACATTATCCAAAATATAACTACGGCATTTCTTTACAATATATTTTTAGTTTTAAAACCCTGTTGTAGTTATTTTATTAACTTTTGACTCCACTTCCAGTACAATAGTCATTCATTCCCTGATAATGGTCATCCAGCTATAATCCATTCTGTCAAACAATGATCACTCCAGAGAAGATCACCGGAGGTTGTCCAAACTTACATATAGAAATAACAAAAGAGCATTTTTTAGCTTGCTTGAAAATTTGAAACAGTCAAAAATGTGTACATTTCCAAAAAATGTAAATAACTGCAACGGTATATAAATGATCACTATTTCAAAGCTGTTGATTGCATTGCTTTACAAGCAGTACTTTTCTGAAATTATGCAGTGCATACACACAATACTTAAAATGGTACTGTTTACAAAGTTCCATATAAATACTCATTCAGGAGGCTGTAAAAAGTGTTATTTGTACTTACACAGTAGGAGCTTTACATAATAAATTGCAAGAAAATGATTTCTCCAAAAGGGGTATTATGTGATTTTGTGCAGATGGTGAAGAATTCATATCTAGCCTAAAACAATGTCGTCAATATCTTGTTTTTCCTGTCAAAAGATAGATTAAGGAATCCATCTGGGTAACTATCTGCCAGTTTGCCCAAGGCCCAGCACTGAAACGTAATTGTATATTGAAGGTGACTTAATACTACTTTTGGAAATCTATGGTTCTGTCTGCATTACCTTTAGAGATTCTTATTGGTTGATCACATAATGAAGTATATTGAGACCCAGGGGATGGTTGCTTTTTCCTATGTTCTATATCTGAATTTAGAATGTGATTTGAAAGAAAATGCTCTAATTTTGTAACCATTTCACTTAGTGTGGCTATTTAAATGACTAGCACAGCATTGTATTGTTGTTTTAAGGTACATTACATGATTTTAATATGTTAATGGTCTTATAGTAATTATTTAATAGGTGTTGTGGTCTCAATATTGTGTGATGTTTTACAGATATTTTAAAAAGTCTGGTAGTAAGAATGGTTTGTTTTATCTGCCGAAGTAGCTCCCTGTTGAATTGTTGACTCCCTAATAGTTGAGAAAAGAAAGCAAAGTTACAGGAGAATAGCAAATATTGAACATCATTCTTTCCCTTTAAATTACCCCCCATATGAAGAACAAGCCCTTCCACTCCCAAAACTTATCTTTAATAACTCTGAGATAGCCATATCTCAGAGAAAAGGGTGTATGCTGAAAAATGGCAATCTTGGACTTGATATACGCAAGTCTGGATTTTTGGTCAATCAGTCTCCACATTCTGGGGCTCAGCATCATGCGTCAAGACATTTCAAATGCTTAGCAATAAAGTCTGTATTATTGTGGATGAAAGCTCTGATTAGAATTTTAATTTTGTTTCTTTAGTGTTGTTATATCTGTTTACACTGGAATTTTATACCTCTTCCATTCAGTTTTGTTGATCAGCGTAAAATTAGCCAAACAAACTCCATGATCGACTGTAAATATTCTGTAAAAGGAAATAAGAATTTAAAGAGTTAAATAAAGATACTCTGCTGTAGAAGCACCATGGGATCCTGGGGAGGAAGAAAGCTCATCTGAAAGTTAAAGGCCAAGTCATCAGACAATGAGTTCTGTCTCACGGACTCCAATTCAACAAACTGATAATTATGGCTTAAAACGTGAGACTCAGGTCCTTTCTGGAGATTAAGGTTTTGCAAGTGATTAAGGCACCCAGAAGGTAGTTATGGGATGCATCATGACTATTCTGCAACCTGATTGGTAGACTGAAAGCATTATTCATTTGCTGTTGTCTTAAAAATGGCTGAAAAATAATTTTCTTTGAGTATAGTACATTTTGATATTGTACCTTGTACATAGTTTTACATATAGTGATCTCTCTCTCTCTCTTTGTATATATATGTATATATATATATATATATATATATATATATATATATATATATATATATATATATATATACACACACATATATATATATATATATGTGTGTGTGTATGTGTGTGTGTGTGTGTGTGTGTGTGTGTGCGTGTGTGTGTGTGTATACATTGAAACAAGTAAATGATGAAAATCACAATGCCGAACATGTTTGTAAGCCAGAAGTGTGATCGTGGGGATAAGGAAATATATCCTTTTCCCCACTGTAGTGCGTCTCAGAGTTGGTATATTTTAGTAGGGAGGGTGTGTGGGTGCAGGGGGGGGGGCTTTCCCCCCTGCAAAAGTGGGTTCAAGTCTGTTTTTAATGTTGGTGTTAATGTGCCTGTGAGGTACTCTTTGTTGACGTAACATGTTCGGCATTGTGATATTTGCCATTCACGTGTTTCGATCTTTATGTACATCGACCTTTGTGTGTCGACGTACATAACTTCGATGTTACGGACTTTCAGGCTTTTAATATAGACCCTTGCTTTATATATGGACACATTTTGCATCAGATCATATCTGTTTCAACCTATTTGCTCTTTTTATAGTTCTGAAGCAATTTTAAGTAAGTAGACACAATGAAACATGAAAAAGTGTAAATAATCTGGAGTGTGTTCATTAGATGGAGAAAAGTACAAAAAGGTTTAATGTAATTTGGAAAATCATCTTGCTTTACTGGCTGCATCCAATACTAAGATCAATAGGAACTTCAAATCAGTAACTTGCAAGGTGGAAGGGTGTGGAGAAGCAAATGATTATGATTGTGATGACCCTCTACTGGACCAGTAATCAAGGAGCCTCAATCCTCACAACTGGCAGCAGTGGGGAAAGTTCACTGAGAAGAGGAGAAGTAAACACACAGTATTTCCAGGTGTAGCTCTCCGCATCAAGTGCAATTTCCCTGAAGAGCACACAGAGACCACAGTCAGTCTGGAACTGGTTTCTCCCTCTTCCTCCAGATCCCCATTAAGGCCCCCCATTGCCACAGCTATAGAATTGAGATCTCAGCTGAGTGACCAAGCCAAGACCTCCAGTACCCTCTCTGTCCAACCAGTGCTTCATGTCCCTGCCCAAATAGCTGACACACTCACACTCTTTGAGGTTTGATTTACATACATACACACACACAAACACACACACACAAACACACACACACACACACACACACACACACACACACACACACACACCTGGGAAAGGCTGGCATAGATTTAGTAGCTATGCCCCTTTCAGCCCAGACTATAAGGTAGTTTCAACTGCCACCATTCAATCCTTATCAACTACTTTAAGGTCCTTAACAAAGGGTGTCCAATCTTAATGTGTAATACTAATAATAATACAAGTGGTAGTTTGACCAAGAGCAAGGCTATTAGGAGTGCCCCACGCAGTTTCACCAAATAAATATGCAAGTACTCTAAAAACTTAAGTATCCTGCACAGATCTGCCACAATGAAAGGTTCAAATATATTTAATATTAAATAATAAAATAACAAGACAATACGAAATATATATTCACAGTGACATCAGAGTTCAAAATCATAGGGGATATTTAAAATAACATTGCAGTACAGGCTCACACAAATAAAAAAAAAAAATCTAAACTAAGCTTTACTTTATTCCTGACTGTATCTGCGAGAGTTATACTGTTTCCTGGAAACTTACTTCATTAGAACTAGGCAGATGTGTGGTGAATGGTTCTTGTTGGATCCAAGACGGAATACAGAATGTTCTGTCTCCACTAAGAGACTTCTCAAATTAATGTCTAAAATATTACTGCTGGGTTAGCTTGGTGAAGGACATCATTTCTTGTTATCTGACTCATAGTTCACAGGCCAAAACACTGTTTGCTAGAAGCTGGCAGCATTTACCATCTACCTGTAAAATTATACATACAAGGGCTTTTCCTCAGATATTTGGCAGATATTGGAATTCATAAAACAATTGCATTTCTTCATGCTTCAAAAGTAGCATTTAGTTCACTCCAAGGACAATACAGAAGCTTCCTATTACAGACCGTGTGTCTCTAGTTGCATTGAAAACTTGAGAGATAGACTCTTTATTGTGTCCTATAAAGTAAATTAATTTAAGATATTTTTCTAAAGATTGATGGACTGAGGTTAACTTTCCAGTTTTCCCTGTTAAACATATACATTTAAACAGTTACAATAGTGCAGGTACATTGCTATTCTCTTCCAGTAGAGCATGCTGTGGTTGCATTTTAAACACAGCACTTTACAAATACCTTTTCAACACACACGTCTATACAAGCAGTTTGATATACACATGACATACAGTTCTAATGCATTTTCTTTGATCACAATGATAATAAAGGTTAGATTGAGAGAGCGATTTGTGCTAGTAGGCCTTAAATGAATTTTTTAGCATGTCTGCCTTAATTTCCAAGAAGTCTGTATCACTTGATTTGCGAACTGTAATACTAGACTGATAAATAATCTAGATGTATAAAATGAATAGTAATAGATGGTTCTTTGTCCTGGAAAACAAACAAAAAGAATGATAAATAAGAAATGCTGGGGGGCTGTTTTTGTAAATGCTGGATGTTATTTTTCTTCTGTTCATGTTTCAGTATGTTGGACATGTGATGCATGTAAGCAAGAAGACAAGTTGGGTGTAAGGATACAAATGTTGCCACATATAAGAAATAAGCCTTTGAAAGTGAGCTTTAATAGATTGCATGTACACGGCAATATCTTTACTCCACTTATTACACTATATTTTATTACACTTATACAGGTGCATCTGTTTGCATTTGTCATATTAGAAATGTCACATGGGCCATTTTCTAATCAGAGGAAATATTTTTCTAACAGTGTATTTATTATGTATTGCTGCACTTCTGAAATAGTTTTGCCTACTGAAACTATAAGTAAACTTCATTTTTTTCCTACTTAGTAGAAATGATAATAAAAAGCTGCTTTACTCCTACAGTTGTTACTGTCAAAATACAGCAGTAATTTGAATAAATAATACTACTAACAAAGTGGCATCCTTTGCTAATGAAACAATTCTTAACTGATTAATTTTCGTTTCTTCTTTCTTTATAACCTCAATCATCTACTTATTGTTTTCACTGCCTTTGGATTAGGTGCTCATTTTTGAGAAGATTGTGTCTGCATTTGAGTAGTTTATTTTGATCTGATTTTCATGTTTATTTCAACTTTAATTTTCTTGAAGGTTTCCCTGTACTATATCATAATACCCTAGTTACATATTATATACACAGTTTGTAAACAAACATGTAAAATGTGTATATGTGTAGCAGGCAGATATGTAGTCTGTACTTCACGTGTGCCTACCAAACAAATCTAATACAAAGTTGTAGATATTAATTTTCCTTTTCCCAAGCTACTGTTGTCTCCCTTCTACTGTTATCTAAGAAGGTAGAAATAAATTGATTCAAAACAATAAATAAAACTAAATGCAAATACCTCTCATGCAGCACATCAAGCAGTGAAACGGGGGATGACTGAATAGTTTAGTACATTGCATAAAGATTAATACATTCACAAATACTTCAAGCAGATAGTTCCTACAGAAATGTTAGATTATGCCTGACTCTGACACAAATGAAAAGAGCCCTGACCCATGTGACTATGGTTCAACTAGTAGTCCTGATACTGAAGGAGCCACACTAGAAATTATTGTGGAGACCAGGGGAAATGATCTCCACTGCTTGTCCCTGGTAGACAGAGCAGCTAGCTAGCATATGTCTCTTGAAGAATTAAGAAGCTGCCCAACACTGTCAATCCATTGCACGCTCCACCTTGCCAGCATACTCAAACATGTGCAGGAGGTGGGACACAAATAAGAAAAAAAAAAAAAAAACATGGACCATTCCCTGATGACTGCCTCATTGACGGCCCTCCTGGTTGATCTTTGTCCTAGTGATGGGAACTGAATGGACTGATTGGTCAGAAAGGGACTGATGATTTAAAGGCAGTGAGGACAAAAGTGTGTAAAAGAAAAGAATGGTCATTTGGAAGTATAGAACTTGTATCCATCACTAGAGACCTTTGTTGTATAGTAGGTATCACTAGACAGGCTTTAAGGGCTCCAGGTAATAGGAGAGGGGATTATTTTTTTTTTTGGAATATGCAGGTATATATAATGTATTATTTTTACAACATGTTCTCAGTATCTGTGTATATCTTGCATGTCATACACATAGTATTAATTAAATGCAAGCTGATCCTACTTAGTCTGAACTAAAACACACATGCTCTATATATTAGTATATGGTATTTAGTTGAACTTATGGGGTGACACAGGTCAGGTAGCAGTTACCTACACTGCTACAGCATCACTGACCATTCAGTACTGTCTTGCTTCTGGTGGCATATCATCAATGGACAGTGTTCTAGAATCTTGTCTGCTTAGATCCATGGTGTGTAACATGGCACATTTAATATCTTGTCTGCTCTGTCTGCGTGATAATACAGACCTTCACAATATTTACTAATACCAGAACCACCACATAGGATGCCAAATAGATGATTTCTCACACTGCTTCTTTGTCTATGTTCCATACTGCATGGGACCACAGCTACAGTGTAGCTATGACAAGTCAAAATTATAATCCTTACAGAGTGGTACCCATCATTATCTAGGAAAAAAAGACATGCATGCGTCATTTATACATAAATATTTTTCTTTCTGCAATGTTGCTGTCCACTGTCCTATAGTCAACATCCAGCAATATTATATATTAACCTTATATGCAACACCAGACTAGCCACTGTCCGTACACATCTACTCTCCACCCTCCTCTACAGCTCCCTACTATTTACAAACATTCATAAATCTGACCTAAATAATCTGGAATCATCTTCAGCCAACTTAAATGGTTAGAACTACCAAACCTTCTAACATGTAGCCAACTGTCCATAGCCCATAATGTAATTCACAAACCTAGCAACTGCCCAGCACTCACCAATCTAGACCAACCCAACAGCAATCCTAGAGCAAGATCCTCAAATAAACTATTGTTAAAGATTACCCAAGTGCACAACACACAAGACACCACCCTTTTTCCCCATAAAATTGCCAAACTGTGGAACACTCTTTCTCAACCTATGGCTAAAAACCCCAGCATCCATGTGTTTAAAAACCTCCTTAAGGAACACCTAGCAAAATACTGGCTCTGCACCTGCTATACTCCTGATTAAGCTACCTACTACCCCCTTACATTACCCTAAACTAGCTCATTCTCACAGCTACAGCTAGTAACTGCTGAAGGCTGTCTTGATTCTGCACTCAGCTTCAGTTACACATATACTGGTTTGTCTTTAACTGTTATGTAGACTGTATTTCTCTATCTTGCAATTATTGTATCACACTGTCCTCACTATTAACTCATGCAGCCAGTTTTTATCACTAACTGTGCCATTTTCTGTTAAATTTGTTAATTTGTTAATTATTTGCCAGTTATTGTTATATAACTAATGTCTTTACTGGCTTGCTTTGATTAATACATGTTCAATTTGATTGTTTAATACTTGGAGCTTTTCTCCCCAGGCCTCCTCTGAAAATGGGCCTCATGCCCAGTCGGACATTACCTGGCAAATGTACAAAATAAATAAATAAATAAATAAACAAACAAATAAATAAATTGGATGTTTAACTTTTGCCCTTCCTGTTGCATACACACTGCTTCCTGCTACATATTCAGAGCTCACCTGGTACTGTGTGCTGCATTATTTATAAGACTAGATCATGTCCAAAGTTTATGCTACATAATCTGGAACATTTCTGACCATGTACATGTACATAGTCTTGAATGAAAATTCTGGATCCTTAGCCACTTCTGCATGTGCATGCACATATGGTCTTACATGAAACTTCTGAATCCTTTGTCATTTTTCTACACACACACGCACACACACACACACACACACACACACACACATATATATATATATATATATATATATATGTTTATATAAGTTCCAAACCCAAAGATAATCTGTGCAACTGCAGGCAGAAAGTCACTGATAGTATACCTTAAAAGAACTTCACAATAAAAACAATAGATGATTTATTAAATGATGGTTGTAAGCACTTTCACAATGTTACAAACTGCTTCATCAGACAAAGAATAAAAAAACAGCAAAACACACTTATATATGCTAAGTTCTTTTGAGGTATACTATTGTTGAATTTCTGCCTGCTGTTGCATGGATTATCTCTGGATTTTGGAACTTATTTTTTATAATTTCCGTGGACTTTATTACTGGCATTGGGACTGTATATATATATATATATATATATATATATATATATATATATATATATATATATATATATATATTTACGCATACTCTTGCTGGCAAATGTTGGGACATTTGTCATAATGATATTCCACCATTTATCTGCCTGCTAGATTTCAGGTGTTCTCCTTATTAGTTATGTGGGTACAGTACCAAAATTCCAAGCATGGATGCTTTCTGTGCAAAATACACATTCATAGTACTCAACAGCCATGGCAATTATGCCACCTATATTGAAGAGGACCTGAGTTAATAAAGTTATAGAAGCCACAGTTGATGTAAGTCATTAGCTGTGGCCCAGCTGTGCTTTAGCACGGTCATATATACACCCTATGTTACAAAGCTACATTGACATCCATGCTCTGTGATGCTTGCATAACCAATCTGCATTTCCATGTTCATGGTCAAATGCCAGAGAAGGCAATCTGATTCTTTACATGCTGCAGCATCTTAAATCAGGGCTATCTTCAAAATTCTAGATGTCAGTCCTTTGGATATATGCATAGTTACCCCAATAGGCATCTGAAAAAGTCTTCCAGCTGGGATGAATGCAGTAGCATAGGACTTGGACAGTGTACTCTCAATACCATGTACATATGGCGCATATCAAAAGCTATAACAGATGGTAACTTCATCTGCCATGAAACAGTGTACAATCTGTTGGTCAGTTAGGCCAATATATCTCACTTGCTGCAACTTGCAGGAGGTGCTATCATATGAAGCCAGTTGTACATACTCTAGCTCATGCAATGCCAGCAGGTTCTGACCCAACAAAGCAGTATGCATGGAAAATAATGTGCGCTGTCTTATGATTATTTCTACCCTGTCAATAATATTTCATGAGATGTGCTCACTTACACAGAATACTAAAATCTGCCACCATGTGGACTTTATTACTCATTTTGCATTTGGTACCACAGTTTTTAATTTGTGGACTAAGTATGGATGTTTTCTGTGGGACAGGATGTCTCGCACACTGATTTAACAGCTCACTTTCCAAAAATGAGGTTATAGCACTAGGATATTGGACATCTTTAGCTGGACCAGGGGATGGATATAAAGATAGGTATGCATACCACAGGTGAGAGTAGTAGGTTAACATCTTGAGATTATGCTAGTTAATGTACAGCATTACGATATGCTTATTTAAAATTCAAGAAGAATGTACTGCCAAGATGGGAAATCTGTGCTGCTAAGACACAATAGTGACTGAATTTTTCTTTGATGTTTTATAGTGCATTGCACTGTATGACACCTATACTCAAATTTTTGTCATACGAAATTAAAAGTCCTAATTTTGCTACGTCTATGATACAGTTTAGCATCTGACAGTACAGTGTCTTGATCTGCAAATCTGTATTTATGAACCTATAACAAGACTATGCACTGTCAAAGATGTATTCATCCATTACAGGTATGTGAAGCAAAATAGGGCACAGAGTTGTATTTTATCTTCCTCGTCAGCATAATGCATCCCAATATCTAGAAACAAATGTCCTGAGATGCATTAACATGGGGTATGAGAACTTGCAGTTTGTTCAAATACTTGCACTGTGTTTTCCTACTTAAATCTGTATCTATCATTAGGTTTCCAGAACATATGCAGTAAGCCTGTTGCCTGAGATACATTTTTAATACTAAACCTCGTATCTTTTATTGCTACACTTGACTCATGCATAAAGTTTTACTTTAGTATATCCAGATCAATATATTATATTTTACATAGGTTCTGTGTAGACAAGTTGTAAGATTCTATACTTAAATTCAGCAAAATAATTTTTTTTTACCCGAGATTGATAGAATTCTCCAAATTCATGTGTTTTCTAAACATATCTCCAAAACCTGCCTTTATCTACAAACTGCAGTTGTTCCATTTCAATATAAAGCAGATCAATTTGGTTGCCAGTATTTTCAAATCTAAATACAGTTCTCTGTTATGTAGAGTATCAGACAACTATACTATATAAGTGAAGGGAATTCATTATTTTCGACAATGCAAAATCAAATGTGTTATTTAAAAAGCTTGACTGGCATTTTCAACTGTAAATAATGCTGACGGCATGGGATTCAAGGTAAAAAGCAGTTAAGTTTTCTAAAAATATGTTTGTTGCAAAGGCAGTAAATGTCAGCACTTTTGCACACAATTAGGAATTAATTCCATAGTTAGTGCTGTAAATAACTGCTGTAGCAATAACTATATTGTTTCATTTGATATATATATATATATATATTAATATCTATATCTTTATATTTATATTATCTCTCTCTCTCTCTATAATATATATTTATATATATATATATATATATATATATATATATATATATATATATATATATATATATATATATATATATTAATATCTATATCTTTATATTTATATTCTCTCTCTCTCTCTATAATATATATATATATATATATATATATATATATATATATATATATATATTAATATCTATATCTTTATATTTATATTATCTCTCTCTCTCTATAATATATATATATACATATTAATATCTATATCTTTATATTTATATTATCTCTCTCTCTCTATAATATATATATATATATATATATATAGATATATATATATATATATTAATATCTATATCTTTATATTTATATTATCTCTCTCTCTCTCTCTATAATATATATATATATATATATATATATATATATATATATATATATATGAAACTGTAGATTTGTAGCCTGCTCAACCATACTGGTACAACAAACATGGGGTAGGAAATATAATTTTAATACCTTGTTATAATATTTTGTAATGTCCACAGAAATAAGAAGGGGAGGTCTGATGAAGTTTCCTTTAAAAATCTGCACACAGATTTTCTTCTCTTAAATGTAAACTAACTTTTTAGTTAACACAAACTATTAGTTTGCATAAGATGTTTTCACCGAATAATTCTTTTAAGCAACTTTCACTGATATGTCCCCAACAGCAGGGCTTAGCAAGTATTTTATAGCCAGAAAAAAATACAGTACAACTAATTGTCAAAGGTGACATACTTCCCTTCTGGAAGTATTAGCAACATGCCTTTCCAAATATATTAACTTTTAAGTCATTGCATTTTGAAATAAAGTGTATGATTACTTAGGGAAGAGGTCAGGTGGGTGTGAGGGGAGTACTTAATCAGAATGTGTTACATTATGTGGTTCTCTTACAAGTGAATTTGTGATTAGTTCTAGTGTCAGACAACTGTGGTCAGTCCCAGTCACTTCAAAGTAGCTGTTCCCATCTCATAAACGGTTAGATTGTAGAATGCAGTTTGTAGCTGGGCTTGAAAATGATGCTCAGTATATAATTGTCAGCACAAGGTGAAATTCAATGAAATCCCATTTCACTGGTACTTGACACTTTTGCTTTTCTTTCAAATCGACTGTATGTCAGATGAATTCCACACTGAATATATAAGGAACACAGAAAAATGTTTATTTATGCATTAAGCCTTTAAACACTGCTCTTTCTCAAGCACATCAGGCACATACTGTCACCTGTTATAAAATGCAGACTTAATTGCAAGTTTTGTCAAAAAACTTGGCATTTTTTAAACATCTGACTCAAAAATGGATTTGCAGTATATTCTATTCCAACTTATTCTAGTATATATTTTTCACTTTAAATGTGCCTTATTTATAAACTACTTTGTTCATATTTATTCATAGAAAACATAAATTGAGTTTTAAAAACAAAGTTAGTGAAGAATTATTCTTAAGAATTCAAAGGACCTAGGATGAAAGTAAACAGAAAAGAAAATATAGGAAAGAGAAATGTCTTTTTTTTACATTTAAAATGTAGATACAGTACAGAAAAAAACTTTCTCAGTTGAGTTTATTTTGTACATTTCTCATGCCATTTGCACATTTTTCATGTGTTTAATACCCACACTCAGTATTGTTAAAATAATAAGAACCTTAGCTCTGAGGAGAATACTTCACATTCATAAACATTTCTTAGGAGATGCTCAAAGATGAAAAACAAGTTTTCCATCCAGTGGTTTTTAAATAAGTGATGCTCTTCTCATTTTATATGCATCTTGCTGCATGTGAACTGGATTAGTGGACATTTTGGAAAAGACTTCAAACTTCAAACAAGCCACCATCTTCTTTTTAGGTTTATCAGAAAATGTAGTGCTACTAAAAATGGAGGCTTCATCTGAAAGCTAACCTCTAAGAGGGAGAGGAAAAGATGTAAAATTTATCACCCACAATGTTTTAGCAAACAGAATAAAAGGTTGACATTTCCTTAACTCCTGCCATGGTTTTAGAGCTAGGATGTGCATTATATTGTTTTTATTTACATTATTACAACATCACTTGTTACACTAGTCTGTATTATTGTTGCACTTTATTTAGATAGACAAAAGTATCTGCTTCCAGCACTACATCAACAGATCTGTAAGACTAGTTTTACTGACACTTATTTATTATTACCACTGATCTATTCCTCCTGGGTCATGAAGAATTTACTGAACCAAAAATGACCTTACATTTTCTTAAAGATGTAAATAAAACATCTGAAGGAATACTATAAAACAGAAAATCCTGCAAACTTTTGAATGTGACTCTCTGTTTACATTTAAAAACCTGTAATCTCTTGTCTTTTCGTTGTGTGACTCCATTAAAAATAATATATTCCGGAGAAATAGGTTTGACAGACAAACGATTCCATCTGCATTTCAACTATATGTGGGTCATTTATCAATGGATTTCTTCAGGCAAAGTTAGGGAACAGTCCTTTTGCCAGAAAGAGATTAGCCAATAGAATAATGATCTCATTTAATTTATTAAATTGGCAATTGTTTGGCCAATCTTACAATGTCAAATCTCTTATTATTTAAGAAATAAATGATTTTGTAAATATTTTTACAGGGATGAGATTTAAAAAAGTGTAGCATACATCCCTGAAGGACTAGAAGGCACTTAAACCTGTATAAAACAGTGGGTGTGGGGAGGGGGCATTTGCTGAATTTGGAATTTCATACTTAAACCCTTTTAATGTTCAAAAAGTGCACGATTAGCACAATTAAAAATATAAACTATAATAAACACTTAACTGACAGCACCATTGAGATGTCAGTCAACTTGGTACTGCCTGCGCCTGCATAAACTATGATGGTGTGTCCTAAAGTATGCAATAGCCATCACACCTTGTGTGTTATACCATTTGTGCAGTATGAACATCTGTAACATTTCTGAGGAAAATATCTCTCTTTATAAAATATATAAAATATCATCCTTAGTACAGAAAGCTCTGAACTGCGGTGGTGGTGCTGCAGTAGCGTTGCCGCCTCACAGTAAGATGTCCTGTTCGATTCTCGGCTAGAGTGTCTTCTGTGTAGAGACATGTGTAAATGGGCATACCTTTGTTGAAGGTTGTGAGTCAGAGCTGACAACTCGGCACGTAAAAATCTACTGCCAATCATTAGCGGACCGGAGTTCCGCTGTGGCGATCCCTAACCGGGAAAAAGCCGAAAGACACAACAACAACAAGTACAGAAAGCTCTGAGAACTAATTGAAGAAAAAAGATAAAGTTTGTCTGGTTTTGTTTAATTACTCTAGCCCAGATAGAAGCAAACCTTAAATGGCACATTCTACAATTTTTTGTTACTGGTTAAGCATTAGGTTCATAGTTCATAGGTGTGTACTAGTCCAATGGCTATGGAGCCTTTACAAGCCTAGCCCAAAAAAATTGCCCAGGCACAGTGCCACCATATGTTAGTTCACAGTGCCCCTGTAGAGTAGGGCAACTGGAATGATCCCTGGAGTGAACTTTCTGTTACCCATCCACTCATCAAGATTTCTCTTGAAGAGGGTCAGCGAGGGGATCTGCTTGACATGAATGGGAAGCTTATTCCAGAGTATGAGCAGTCTTTGGGAGATGAACCTGTCCCTCCAGTGTTCTGTTAATTGTGGTAACGAGGTTGCCATCTCTCGAGCATGTGGCATTGGGGGATTGAGATTTGGGATGGAGAGAAAGAGTTCAATTTCTTTAATTGTCACTGTAAACAAATGCAGCTATTCAAACTGAAATCAGAAATGCACATACTCCTTAACAGCCTTGCCAGTTGATGTTCAGTTGATAGTCTGCCTTCTGGAGGGGAGTGGCTGCTGCAGTCTTTCATTCACTTGGAATGTATCCTGTTTCGAGGCTGTAGCTGAAAAGTTCCTCAAGTGGCCCTAATAGATCATGTTTTAGATTATTCAGGAGGCAACCGGCTATCTTGTCAGGACCCACAGAGGCAGTATTCTTGGCTTTAATGAGTGCTGCCAGCACTTGGTCCCTGCTGATAGCTGGGGATAAGTATGCTGGAAAGGATTTTACCTGATAGAGCTGGGGAGGAGCCAAGGGTAAAGTTTGGGCTGAATTTATTAGCCTGTAGATTTGCTATGTCACCCTGATCAGAGTAGGTGGCACCACGCACCACCGGTTCAGCACATTGCTGTGTGTACTTCTAAGGTTCAGGACATAGCTGAAGAAGGCCTTCTGATTGTCTTCATCCTGACAGGCTATCCTGACCTCATAGTTGATATTGTTGGACTTAATTAGACCTCTTTGTTTCTTATTTAGTTGTCTTTAAGGTTGTCTTTAAGGGAGTTAGTTTTCCTGATTTTGACCATGAGTTTTCTTATTTTATTATATACCCTGTTTAGGTGAGGATTCCACCAGTGGGATCTATTTTCAGTGTTTGTTTTGGGTTTATTTTTGGTAGGTACAGCAGTCTCTATGCACCTATTCACGTGCATGTATAATTACTCAGTGAATCATTCTGCATAGGTAGCTGGGGTCTTGGGGTTGAGAGGAGCCTTGCATTTTGACAAACTGTCACAAATAGGATGTAGTTTGCATTTGAATAGTTCCTAATTGTTACTAGTTTAGATTGATTTTCTGGGTTGATTTTTACTTCAAATGAGACAGCTTTGTGATCTGACCACACTATTGAGGATGTGATATGGAGGGGAGGTGCAGCTCTCTCCCATGTTGTTGAGTAACAGATTTAATATGTTTCATCCTTTGGTTGCAGCATGCACTATCTCTTCCAGGGTGTTTTATTTAATAATGTCCAGGAAGCATTTTGCCTATGAGTCTGAGGCAGTGTACATTTCCCAGTTTATAGAGGGGGTAGTTAAAGCCATCCACAAATAGGGTATTTGGTTGGAGGTAAGAGTTGTGAGACTCTAGGGGCATAGATGGTTGACCTGCAGCTAGCCATGATATGGAGAAGGACCTCACCTATGATGACTTGCACGTGAATGATCTTTTTGGCATCATCCTGTTTAACCAACCTGGAAGTATGTTTGTTGTTAACGTATATCGAAACACCTCCACATTTGGCCCCAGTCTGCACTGCAGCCTTGCACTTCCAGAGTGCTTTCTATATATTTAAACCACATCTCAGTCACTGTATAGATGTCTACATTCTTCAGAGTGAGGAGGGCTTGAAGAGTGTGGACTTTTTTGTTTACCTTCGACCTTCGAACACCTTCTGCCACAAGATGTCTGGCCTAAAAGCACAACAAAAGCCACTCTCAAGTGCAGATTGAACAACAAATAACTACCAAACAACCAAGTCCCTAGCTAATTCACCCATCTGCAAAGAGATTTGGAGGCACACAGGCTACAAAAGCCAACAAACATAGAAATGACTATTTTTGCCACAAAATTAAATAAATGCTTTAAAAATTCTTAAAAACAGTAGTGATCAGTAAATAAAACAAGTACAAGTGCAATTAATAAAGAAAATATTCTTATCTTAGCTTGGATGTTATAACAAGAGAAAACAATGATGCATTATTAAGCATATTACATTTATATTAAGCTTGAGTTATATTCTTAACTCTGGAAGTTACTTTAATGTTTCTAATAACTAATGTTGTAAATGACACCCTTTGGGTTTAGATTCAAAAGGCGCATAACTATAATTTAAAATGGGCGTTAACACATTTACTTCTAACCATTTTAAAAGTATGTCCTCATAAAATTAGTATTTTTGCTTATGTTGATTTGTGTTTTGAAAAAAAAAATTATCTTTAAAATGGTTTGATGCATTCTTTTCAAATTCTCCAAAACTTATACTTCGACACACATCTACAGAATATTTTAAGATGTGCCCTCTCCCATGAAAGAGAATTAAGTAGATTACAAGGAGTCCAAAACGCAGTTGCTTGAGTCAAGCAGATCTGAGGACTTTACATGTAACTGGAGCTGTTTTGCCCTTATAAAAGAAATGCAAAAGTCAAGTATGTGATTTTTGTGTCAAAACAAAACAAAAAGCAAGAGAAAGAGAAAGAAAATAAAAGGAAAAACAAAAAATAACATTTTTTCTGAGCAATTGTAATCTCATTGGTGATTGCAGTAAATTGTGGGGGTATATGGAGCTTGCCATCTGCATAAAACACTTGTTTTGAACAAATGTCCATTTTCAATACTGTGATGACAAATGGGTGTATTTGCTGTGAAAATATCATGGTTTATTACGAGACTGGAATGAAGTAGCTTTGTCTTGAATTTTAATGAGAACATTTTCATTTTAATGACATTTTTTGCCACGGGAGTCAAATTTTGAAAATCTGTTTTACAAAGAATTGCATAGTATTTTACATCTGATGTTATGATAACACTGTAGATGTATGCTTGTGGAAGTTTTCATATTTCTCACTCTGAAAAGAATTGACAGCTAAACTTATTATTTCCCTGTTTCAGAAATGTTGTATTTTATCATTTATAATGCCAGTGGTTATTATGACATTAATTTGATTTCAAGAATACCTCTGTAATGCCTTCAGATTTTCTATTAAGGTTTTCAAGGCATCAAATGGGTTGGACTTAATATGATGCAGGAGGAAATGGCTGTACCCTGAACATGTGGATGTCATACTATATTTGCAAAAATAGTGTTTTTGTCACATCATTTAAAATGGTAGAGTATATAACTTTTCCTGAGAAAAATATGATTTTTCATCCTCCTCTTATAGGAACATAACGCATATATGTATTCCAAATGTGAAATTAGTTTTGTCAGATTTTGTCAGATATATGTTTGTTGTGGACCAAACATATATCTCTATTTCATGGCATATAAGACTTGTGGTGGAATGATTTTTCCAAAACACGACTATATATTTGAGATATTCCCTGTCAGAAGTATGAAATCAAGTCATGACACTTGAGGCATATGCATTGTACACATTTCAGTACAATTTATATGGAGTGGGGGGTAGAATCTGGTAGGCACTAGATGGCTCATGGTATTGGATTCTATGTAGAACTTGGAAAAGTGCTTATGCGTGCTCGAGTTTAACTTTAAAAAAAAAAAAAAAAAAAAAAAATCTTTTTTTTTTCTCTGGACTATTGCAAAAACAGTCAAGATTGGGAAGGCTACAGGTATCAATGAAGATGACTGACAGGACTGTGAAGTCAGCAGGATGTTACATACAGGACATGGCTGCTGATTAGTCCTGTTAGTCTCACAGGGAGGGATCAAGAAAGTGGAGAGACAGCAATTGGGTTAGTCTGTAAGGTTAGTTCTTATTTTTTTTTCCTGACAGGTCAACCAGATACTTTCTGCATTTTTTTCCTAGCAGGGTCAACCAGATTCTAATAGTCTGTGTGTTTTGGGAACTATTGCTGACTTTCTTATTTTAATATAATATTCTGGCAGGGTTAACCAGATATAGGGAGGTAATGTATTTTGGGGAATGTTGGTGATTTTCTTTTTTTAAAATAATACACCAGCAGGGTCAACCAGATGCTAGTGGTTAGTGTGTTTTGGGGGCTGTTGATGACTTTTTATTTGAAATATAGTATCCTGGCAGGTGTCAAAGAGATACTAGGTAAGCATTATATTCTGGGGGGCTGTTGGTGGATGGCATGTTTTTTTTAACCTAATATCTTTTTACAGGGTTAGTCAAGATACATTAGGATGGTTTGTCAATGTTTTTGTTGTTGAAACAAGCTCTACTCTTGCATGAGTAAAGTATGTATGGGTGAACTGAATGAAGGAAGATCATGTGCAAATTCCTGGCTATGTCATGTGAAAGAAATACAGTAATGTAACTGTGGTCTTTTATTTTCATTATTATAAACCTTGTAGGCTCAAGGCAGATTCTCTGGGTAGGTAATTGGGATGGGGGGAATGTCTATGTATGAATGACATGACTGCAGTTCTGGCTTGCTTTGCAAGAGTAATGTGCATTTGAGTGAAGTAAGAATGACCGCAAGCTCTGAACTTATTGTTTATGTGAAAAAATGAATACTTACCTTAATGACAGTGTCATCTTTTTTTTCGTTGTTGTTGTTGCTTTTGTTTTTGTTTTAACCTTGAAAGATGAAATCAGATAATGTGGGTGAGGTAGGCAGTGGAGACTGGGGCTATGTGTGAAAAAAACAACTGGCCCTAATGTTTATTGTCCAGGTCCCCTTCAATAAACACATCAAACCGAATGACATTTGACGACCTTTATTAAACTTCCATAACAAGGTTTTGATCACCAAAATTAATTACAATTGGACATAGTATAACTGGTTCTAAACACAGCATGAACATCCTTGTAATGATAGTCAGGACAGCATACCTGCTCATCCTGCCCAATAAGCAGTGTCCATACCTTTGCTCGCTTAATTTACTTATGAAACAGCGTCCCGGACTCACTTTATATCCCATTTATCAAATTGCCCATACAACCAAATAATTCAGGATGGCATAACCTTACTCATATGAAGCAGTGTCCCATCTTACTTTATATCCCATCCATTGAATTACCTTCCAAACAAATCAGCAGCGTCCTTACCTCCACTTGCTTACCTATCCAACAAGCTTCATGCAGCTGCTCATTTTCCTTTTCCGCAATTCCTTAAAATACACATCCAAACACCAGAGGGGGAACAGAAGAGGGCAAGCCGGTCCCTCTTCTCCACCTACCCCGACTGATAATATGACCCCCATCCCCACCAAACCACCAACGAAAAGGGAGGGTGGGTGGCTAGCAAGTTCATGCCAGAATGTGATCACTTGCCCAGCTACACTTGTCTAAATCCCTTAAGCTCCTCCCCACCTTTATTTACCTCATTTCCTCCCAATCATTCCTATCTCCAATTAACCCTTTCACTTCACCAGCCCACCTAACTCCCACTACTATCAATCAAACCCCTCATGAAGATGTCCCTGGACAACTTAGTTTGTTGCCAAACTTCATTTGCTGTTCTAATTCCAGCATTGCAAAACTGTATTACTTTTCTGTCTGTACTTTAAGATGAATGTATAATAATTAGCAAGTCTATGAGTAGTTCTTAATGTGTGTTATTTCATATCTGTTCATGTATATACTGAATGTCTGTTTAAAAATGTTTACAATATGCTGGTAGGGTTGCCACCTTTTCAAATGGCCAAAGTGGGACATTTTCGGGAAAAACATCAGATTTTACAGGCCGACGCATACCCACGGTCAGTACAAAGGATAGAACTTAACTTTTTTGCCAAAATAATAGCTTACTCTTGTAGAACTTTAGTTGCTTATTCTGTTTCTTATAATATTTAAGTATTTTAGATACAGAATAACTGTTTTATGCAACTATTACATACAATATAGGACATAATTATGTCCTACAATCTCAGGACATTTGCCATTTTTAATATTGTCAGGACACAACTGCCCAAAGAGGGATTGTCCTTCACAAAGTGGGACAGGTGGTAACCCTATATGTTGGAGCTTTTTTCCCCTGGACTTATGCTGAAAAGGGTTTTTTTGCTACTAAAGCCAGTTGCAGAAACCTGGGTAAACAAAAGTAAAATAAATAAAAATGAAATGTGTATTTTGCTGGCAGATACAAGTCGTAACTAATGTTTTCAACAACAAAATTAAATTAATGCAAGTATGCAACCCAACTGTTACTATTATTTCTACGTTAATAGTGACAGGGTAAAAGCAGCTACTTAGGTAATGGTGGTGTTTGTTAATGAAATGAGTTGACTGGCCTTGCTGTTTACTGTTGTAATTGTGACTTTGCAAGATTAATGTGCATTTGGGTAAAGTCAGCTGCCAGACAAGCCCGTAACTACTTTTTCTGTGCAACAGAGTAAATTAATGCAGGCATTGCTATTTTTGTTTTAATCCTGGCAGGGTCAAAGCAGATACTTTAGTTTGGCAATTGATATGATGGCTGTTTGTGGATGACACATTTGGCACTGTAGCTTTGACATAATAATTATGGCTTTGTAGGACTAATGTGTATTGGGGTGAAACAAGATAGAATGCAAACTCTGACATTTGCATGCATCAATTCAATACAGTAATGAAAACATTATTACTGATGCTGACAAGGCCAGACCACCTACATTAGGTAGGTAACAGGTATGGGGTGTTGTTTCTAAATAAAATAAGTGATCCTGCTATTTACTGTTATAATTCTGCCTTTACTGGACTGCTGTGCATTTGGGTATGCTTACTGGCATGGCACTTGGGACTATTTGCTAATGTCCTGGTATTTCTATTTAACTGGTATACATGTGTGATGTGGTGTGGTGTATGTGTGCGTGTGTGTGTGTGTGTGTGTGTGTGTGTGTGTGTGTGTGTGTGTGTGTGTGTGTGTGTGTGCGTGCGCGTGTGTGAAAGTGTGTGAAAGTGTGTGTGTGACTGGGGTAAATGGGAAGGTGTTTTGTTTTTTGACCTACAAAGAAGAAATTTTGGAATGAAATGTTCACTCTGCTTCATCACGCACGCAAGTAATTACCATCCTGGCATATGGTGTCAATGATCCATTCAGAGAGCAGCATTGTGAAAGGGGCGTGGCTTGGTCAGCAGTTTAAGGAAGTGCATGGACAGCAATGTGTTGATGTGGGTGTAGCTTGTTGGGGGTAGCACTCTGGGAGCTGTGAGTACAAATCTGAAAATCCTGCCTACATCCCCAGTCAGGGATATATTAACTCTGACATCACTGCACCTAAATGTAGGGGGAATGCAGCCTTGCAATTAGTATATATATATATATATATATATATATATATATATATATATATATATATATATACATATATATATATATATTTATATATATATATATATATATGTGTGTGTGTATGTATATGGGTTTACTACATATGACCGAAAGCTCATTTGACCGAAGCCCATTTGACTGAGACCATAATACCGAAAGTTCATTTTACTGAAAGCCCATATGACCAAAAACTCATTTGACTGAAAACCAGCACTGGCAGGTATATGCCCATTTTCCCACTGTAGCGCGACCCTGGAGTGAGAATATTAAGTTGCGGGGGGTGTGGGGGCGTAGCCCCCCCCCACATAATTGCAGTTTATGTACTATTATATTCATGTGTATCCATTAAAAATCCATGAAAACTTATAACATCAGTACAAGGTTGTTGCAAAATGTGGGGGGCTATGCCCCCCCACATCCCCCAACTTAATATTCTCACTCCAGGGTCGCGCTACAGTGGGGAAATGGGAAATACCTGCCAGTGCTGGTTTTCGGTCAAATGAGTTTTCGGTCATATGGGCTTTCGGTAAAATGAACTTTCGGTATTATGCACTCAGTCAAATTGGCTTCGGTCATATGAACTTCCGGTCATATGTAGTGGACTTATATATATATATATATATATATATATATATATATATATATATATATATATATATATATATATATATATATATATATATATATATATATATATATATATATATACATATATATACACGTGTGTGTGTGTGTGTGTGTGTGTGTGTGTGTGTGTGTGTGTGTGTGTGTGTGTGTGTGTGTGTGTGTGTGTGTGTGTGTGTGTGTGTGTGTGTGTGTGTGTATATGTGAGTTTGTTTTTGTGTATATATATATATATATATATATATATATATATATATATATATATATATATTACTACGGTTGATTGAAAACTCACTTGACTGAAAATGAAATTACTAAGACCACTTCACTAATAGCTCACTTCACTGAAAACTCATCTCTTTGAAACTCATTTTGTTGAAAGTCATAAATGGCCTTTTCCCCACTGTAGTGTGACCTTGGAGTTAGCATATAAAGTAAGAGGTGCTGTGGGGGGCAAAGCCCCCCACATATTATAAACATTTTAAACTATACACAGTGATACTTACAAGTGCAATAAATGTTTCCAAAAGAGAATATATAACCAAGATATGTGGCACACCCCCCTTACTTTATATACTAACTCCAGGGTCGCACTACAGTGGGGAAAAGGCCATTTATGACTTTCAACTAAATGAGTTTCAGTCAAGTGAGCTTTCAGTGAAGTGGTCCTAGTAATTTCATTTTCAATCAAGTGAGTTTTCAATCAACCATAGTAGACCCATGTGTGTGTGTATATATACATATATATATATATATATATATATATATATATATATATATATATATATGGGTTCATATGACACCGTCGACAACTGACTACATCGACAACCAGCCCTGTAACACAAATTTAATGAAACCGCACAGCATCGACACTTTCAATAACCGACACCGACACCATCGACAACGCGCTACACCGACATCGCGTATTACAGCTAATGGGTTCTAACATATGTGAGGTAGGGGATGTAGTTGTAATGTTAGACTGAGTGACATAAGTTTAGAAATACATCCCTTACCTCACATATGTTAGAACCCGTTAGCTGTAATACGCGATGTCGGTGTAGCGCGTTGTCGATGGTGTCGGTGTCGGTTATTGAAAGTGTTGATGCTGTGCGGTTTCGTTAAATTCGTGTTACAGGGCTGGTTGTCGATGTAGTCAGTTGTCGACGGTGTCATATGAACCCATATATATATATATATATATATATATATATATATATATATATATATATATATATATATATATAAGTACTTTGTAAGAGCAAAATGCCAGTAGACCATCTTTCATATGGCAAGGCTGAAAATCTAAACTGTCACAACAACGACAATATAAAATTCCAACTTAGCACTCATGAAATCCAATAATGAAAGCAACAGCACAAGGTGTCTAAACATTGCCCTACCACCTTAAATCTCCATAACAGGTAGCTAACTCTCATGTACATCCCTCCCACCAACCAATACCCATGTATTTATAAACTATCCCACTGAATATTCATGTAAACATCTACACCACCCACATGAATATTCAGCGGACATCTATCAGGAAAATACTTACAGTCATTTTATTTCTTTTCACATTTTTGCAGGGGAGTGCGCCCACCCATGCACCCCCATTGGGGGATGTGTCCCCAGAACCTGCTGCAAGTGAAATATACCAACTCTGAGATCACCCTACCCTACACTGCATGCACAGATTTCCTGATCAGCTCAGCTGGCAAAGTCGGCTTTTGAAACACATTCAGTCTTCTAAACATAAGTATTGTGAAGTTTCACTCATATGAAACTTCGCTTTTCAGGTCTCTGCATTTTAAAAGTCAGTCTACTGGCATTTCATTCATGTCAAGTATATTCACTTTCATTCATACTTTCATTTCTGCTATTCCAATGACAGCAATTGCTTTCTACCGGATTTCAACAGACACACCTTTGAAACAGTTTCAGAATAGTAAGTCATGATTAGTTATACACTATAATTTATTGGTGATTTAAAGTCAAAAGACATGTACTCAGCTTAATCTCTATTTTGTGTGCATAATTTCATGCATTCCTTTATTTGGAAGGTGCTAGAATATTTCCAGTGACATAAGAAAGTTGTTTTTATGGAACAACAAATGCGATTTTTATCTGTGATGTAATTCCTACAATTCAGATGTGTTCTATGCTCTAAAGAGGATTCACATGCCACTCCTTACAGAAAATAAATATAATGCAACTGATCTTCAAGGGCAAATCTGTATTTTATTCCTAATGTATAACTGTTTGGCAGAAATTATTTAAATTCATCAGTGCCCTCAGATATATGCTGCATGTTCCACTGCTTGCTGTATGTCCCTTAGTTTTCCTGCACTTGACATAACATTTAGCTCATTTGGGCCATTTTGCCCCTGAAGAAGATTCATAAAATATTTATGGTATGTAAAACCTTGTCTGAATCATAAACTCCTTAACACAATGGAACAGGTTTTCCGAAGACCACTTGGATAATCCTGCAGCACTGCATCCCCAAATCCTAGTTCTGTGCTAATGATCTCATCTCACAATCATACACTATTCACAAAAGTACCAAGAGTGTTGTACAAGCTGGGTTCTATAGCATAAGCAAAGAGAAGCCAACTGCATGTGGGTTACTGTTTTAAGGGGCATGATTGCAGAGATCCCACATCCTTCCTTGGGTGTTGATCAGCATACAGCAGACAGCGTTGAGAAACATGCTAGTGCTGTCACAATGAAATCACCCTCACCTACATCTCTATTTTATGGCAGGAAAACCTCTATTAGGAATGGAGGCCTGTCCAACACAATTCACTGAAACACATTTCACTGAAAGTTATATATGGCCTTTTCCTCACTGTAGTGCGGACCCTGGAGTTAGAATATATAGTAAGGGGGTATGGGGTGCACTGCCCCCCACATAGTTTGGATATAAAGTTTAGAAAAGAGTAATTTATTGAAATTGCAAGTATCCATGTGTATAGTTCAAAATATTTAAAATAGGTGGGGGGGGGCTACAACCCCACACCCCCCAATGTGGGGGGCAGTGAACCCCCTTATTATATATTCTAACTCCAGGGTCGCACTACAGTGGGGAAAAGGCCATATATACCTTTCAGTGAAATGTGTTTCAGTGAATTGTGTTTTCAGTGAATTGAGCTTTCAGTGAATTGTGCACAGTCAAATGTGTTTCAGTGAAATGTGCTTTCAGTGAATAGTCCTAGACCCATACACATATATAGGTTTACTATCAAAATATTAAAAGCACTAACCACGAATGTTCATACCCCAAAACTGGAACAGCGGAAACTGTCAATCTGACTACTTCTCAGAATGTCGATTTGTTTGGAAGACAAGAATTGACTTTCAACAGTTACTGGATCACACAATGAAAACTGCCAATCTGACTACTGCTGAGAATGTCAATTTGTTTGGAATTCAAGAATTGACTTTCGACAGTTACTGGATCTCTCACTATCTGGAAAATACACCGACGTGAAGGCAAACGTATTGCTACTGTTTTGCAGGGGGGAAATCCCCCTGCACCTCCAACACCCCCTTTCTAATTATATACTCTAACTCCAAGATCACACTACAGTTAGGAAAAGGGTAAATTTCCTTATCCCCACTGTAGTGTGATCCAATTCAAAACACAGAATGTTGTCAAACAGAAAAAATGCAGGCACAGATGACCAAAAGTCAGATGATTATACATTACTGGCTTTTTCCTATGCAAAATTGCAGAATTGCAGGGGTTTGGGAATTTGCTTTTCCCCACTGTATTATGATCTTGGAGTTGTTATATATAAGAAGATCTACTCAAAAGAAAGTTGAATGTTATATGGTCGAGACCATATGATCACCTTTCCTAAAAGTCAAAAAAAGGAAAACTACAAAAATCTGCCTTTTGAAGGGGGCAAGCTCCTCTCTACCCCCCACACACCCTGCATATTATATATACCAACTCTGAGATCACACTACAATGAGGAAAATGGAAAATCACCTGATCCCTACTGTACTGTGATCTCCATTCAAAAGTTTTGACATTAATGAAAGTCAATCATGTGGTCTTGACCGTATGATGTTTGACTTTCTGTTGACTTGATCTTCTGAACGGGACAAATATTTATATGTATGCATATATGTATATTTATATGTGTGAGTGTGTGTGTGTGTGTGTGTGTGTGTGTGTGTGTGTGTGTGTGCGTGTGTGTGTGTGTGTGTGTGTATGTGTGTGTGTATCCCATCACTATATAAAACAAATTGTAGGCACTTTCTTCATTCTGCATGCAGTTTATTTACAGTGAAATGAAGATCAGAATTGACTTCCAGCATAAACAGGAAACATGCATCCTTTTGCTTAACACAGGTGTGGTCAGCTTGCAGTTCAACTCTTTGTTTCTCAGTCCACTTCTAAAGTTTCCCTACAGAACACAACAGTTCTCACAGTTCAGAGCTCAGTGATGCACCCCCCTGTCATGCCCCCTTGCTACACCCAGGGGCATAAGCAATTAGATTTTTCATAAAATCCACAGGACATCCAATGTTTCCTCTGGCGCGTCTATATTTTCCACTTGTCATAGTCAACTGAGGGTATCCAATATCTGTCGCAAAATCCCTCTTGATGAGAGACATACATCTCTGATCACTGTGGCTGCAAGCTTTCTTTTACCAACAACTTTTCCAACAGATTCACATTTGACTTGGCAATCACAGGATTTTTACTGGCATGCTATTTATGACATCTTCAAGTTGTTACCGCACCACATATCACATATCTACATGACCACAATTGTCTACATACATGCAGTCTTACATGCACACAGAGACACACATACACACACACACACACACACACACACACACACACACACACACACACACACACACACACACACACACACACACACATTCTTTAAGTGTACTATAGTACAGAGTGTGGAAATATCACAGGAGTTAGCTAGGTAACAAGGTTCTAGTTTATATTCAGGGATGTATACGAGGAAGCTGACTGAAGACACCAAATGAGGAAGTTAGTTCATCACATGGATGGTCACTTGAAGGAAGACCTTGGAAGTGTGAACTAGGAGATACTAGCTTGCACTTACCTATATAGTGTACCTTGTGGAAGTGCTTGACTACAGAGCTAGAAGATGACTTGTGTGAATCCCGCAATCAAGGACCATTGTTTTAAGACAGCTTGTATCTTAGAGGGGCTGAGTGGTCTATTGATTTGGGATTTAAATAATGTAAGGGATCTGCAATACCAAGTGGGTCATGATTTTGCTTTACTTTTTACCTGTGATAATAAAATGACATTTTGCATATGTCTTACCTCCAGAGATTCCTTGGATTTACAGCACGCACACACACACACACACACACACACACACACACACACACACACACACACACACACACACACACACACACACACACACACACACACACACACACACATACACATAAGCATCATCATCATTATCATCTTCTTTCGGCTGTTCCCATTAGGGGTCTCCACAGCGGATCATCTGTTTTCATTTCTTCCTGTCCTCTGCATCTTCTTCTGTCACACCAACCACCTGCATGTCCTCTCTCACCACATCCATAAACCTTATCTTAGGCCTTCCTCTTTTCCTGTTACTTGGTAGCTTCATCCTTAGCATCTTTTTCCCAATATATTCAGCATCCCTCCCCAGCACATGTCCAAACCAATGTAATCTTGCCTCTCTGGCTTTGTCTCCAAACCTTCCAACCTGGGCTGACCCTCTAATATACTTATTCCTGATCCTGTCCATCCTCGTCACACCCGGTACAAATCTTAACATCTTTAACTCTGCCACATCCAGCTCTAACTCCTGCCTTTTTGTCAATGCCACTGTCTCCAACCCATATAACATAGCTGGTCTCACTACCCTCTTGTAGATCTTCCCTTTCACTCTAACTGGTACTCGTCTGTCACAAATCACTCCTGACACTCTTTTCCACCCACTCCACCCTGCCTGTACTCTCTTCTTCACCTCTCTTCTGCACTCACCATTACTCTGAACTATTGATCCCAAGTATTTAAATTCATCCACCTTCGCCACCTCTACTCCCTGCATCCTCACCATTCCTCTATTCTCCCTCTCATTCACTCACATATATTCTGTCTTAGTCCTGATGACTTTCATTCCTCTTATCTCTAGAGCATATCTCCATTTCTCCAGGGTCTCCTCCACCTGTTTCCTACTCTCACTGCAGATCACAAAGTCATCTGCAAACATCATAGTCCATGGGGACTCCTGTCTGATCTCGTCTGTCAACCTGTCCATCACCATTGCAAATAATAAAGGGCTCAGAGCTGATCCTTGATGTAATCCCACCTCCACCTTAAACGCATCCGTCACTCCCACCGCAGACCTCACTGCTGTCACACTACCCTTGTACATATCCTGTACCACTCTTACATACTTCTCTGACATTTCCAAATTCCTCATACAATACTACAATCCCTCTCTAGACACCCTGTCATATGCTTTCTCTAAGTCTACAAAAACACAATGCAACTCCTTCTGACATTCTCTGTACTTCTCCATCAACACTCTCAGAGCAAACATCACATCTGTAGTGCTCTTTCCCGGCATGAAACCATACTGCTGATCACTAATCATCATGTCCCTTCTTAACCTAGCTTCCACTACTCTTTCCCATAACTTCATGCTGTGACTGATCAATTTAATCCCTCTGTAGTTACTACAGATCTGCACATCACCCTTATTCTTAAAAATCAGTACCAAAACACTTTTTCTCCATTCCTCAGGCATTCTCTGACTTTCCAAGATTTCATTAAACAATCTGCTTAAAAATTCCACTGCCATTTCACCTAAACACCTCCATGCTTTCACAGGTATGTCATCTGGACCAACAGCCTTTCCATTCTTCATCCTCTTCATAGCTATCCTTATTTCCTCCTTGCTAATCCATTGCACTTCATGATTCACTATCCCCACATCATCCAACCTTCTCTCTCTCTCATTCTCTTCATTCATCAACCCCTCAAAGTACTCTTTCCATCTGCTCAACACACTCTCCTTGCTTGTGAGTATGTTTCAATCATTATCCTTTATCACCTTTACCTGCTGCACATCTTTCCTAGCTCGGTCCCTCTGTCTAGCCAATAGGTACAGGTCCTTTTCTCCCTCCTTAGTGTCCAACCTTTCATACAACTCTTCATATGCCTTATCTTAGCCTTCGTCACCTCTCTCTTTGCCATGCACCTCATCTCCTTATACTCATGTCTACTTTCTTCATCTCTCTGACAATCCCACTTCTTCTTTGCCAACCTCTTTCTCTGTATACTCTCCTGTACTTCCTCATTCCACCACCATGTCTCCTTGTCGTCCTTCCTCTGTCCAGATATTACACCAAGCACCTTTCTAACCGTCTCCCTTACTAGCTCTGCTGTAATTACCCAGCTATTTGCTAACTCTTCACTGCCACCCAGTGCCTGTCTTAACTCATCCCTGAACTCCACCTCACAATTACCCTTTTTCAGTTTCCACCATTTGGTGCTGCCCTCACACTCCTCTTCCTCCTCTCGGACAGGCATACATACACACACATATATATATATATATATATATATACATATATATATATATATATATATATATATATATATAGTCTACTTTTATAGCTACGAGTGGTGCAGTGCTACTTTTTATTGTCTTTTTCTTGGTTTTTGTTATTTTTCGACAATTGTTCCTCCTGTTCTTTAAGGTAAGGCATGTGACACAAATGAGGAAATTAAAAGATCCTGTAATCTAACTACCCCCGGTGTATGTATCTATGTCAGTATTTATGCACGCTTCTTACTTTACTGTACATGTAAAATCAAGCAGCATTTTGTAACTCAGTTGAAACTATTTATCCATGTCATGTTGACTTTGTCTGCAATGTAACTATTTCATATTCTTTTGCTGATGCTCCTAGGCTGTGGCTGAAATTGATATTTCTGGGCTCAGTCCACAATTCACAAACAAGCATAAGTACACACACAAACACACATGTATAATACATATATATATATATATATATATATATATATATATACACACACACACACACACACACACACACACACACACACACACACACACACACACACACACATACACCTCTCTCCCTCTTACACACACACACACACACACACACACACACACACACACACACACACACACACACACACATACACCTCTCCCTCTTACACACACACACACACACACACACACACACACACACACACACACACCTCTCCCTCTTACACACACACACACACACACACACACACACACACACACACACACACACACACACACACACACACACACACACACACACACACACACACACATAAACAAAAATAAATAAGACAAGGAGCACGGAGTAAGCAGGCAGGTCACAAGGCACTGATGAAGGCTATCATAAGCCAATTCAATTTTGAAAAGTCAGAAGAGTCCAACCAGAAAGGTTGAATCAGTGGATGTAACTTTAAACATGTCCTGCTATTTTTAGTCTGCTGGAAGCAATTGCCTCTTGCCTTTTGTTGGTTTTGCCTTGCACTGTCTTGTTTTGGTTACTGAGTGCTTCATTGCTGCT
>NC_056736.1:779669588-779693988 GCF_019279795.1 Protopterus annectens | reverse complement strand
AGATCACTAAAGAGTGAAAATTACTGTCCAGTTTATATACTCTTTTAAATGTAAAACAATGTTATTTTTAATGTCCTTGTAACTTGTTCTTCTGGTTTCTGTTTGAGTCATGAAAAAGTCCATGGTTATTTCTAGCCAGGACAGTTTCTCTTGAAATGACAAATATTATTTTATGTCCTTCTTTGGTTATTTTCTTCCTTGCTGTATTTGAAGACTTCACAAAAAGTCTCTCCACGTCATCTTTGAGTCACTTGAAGTATCTGTATTTTATTTCATTTATTTCTGCATCTGAAAGCTCACAGAAAGTCAACTTCCTTTTTTCTATAACAGGATGCCATTTACAGTAAGCCCACAGCTATATGTTAATATCTAAGCTGAACATTTACAAGAAATCTTTTTTCACTTAACTGTTCTTGCAAAGCAAGCCATATTATTTTGAAAACTGCTGTTTTTCTTTACTCCACACAGAGTATAACTTCTGGGGAAAGCATTTTAATTTATGCAATCTCTATCAATGGATACCGTCTGTGGTAAGTTGTACAGTCACTCATCTAGCTTTGCAAGACTACTATAAATATGCATGACGTGAAATCAGATACTTCACTACTGCGACTGGATTTATTCATCTGATGTGTATATCTGTGGATACAAGTCAGCTAACCCTGCTGTTGTTTAATTAAGCAATAACCAATGACCAGGGGCGGCTCGTGGCATAGGGCTGCCGGACTGCAGCCCCCTCAAAAAGAAAAAAAGACAGAAAAAAAAATGAAAAATAAAAAAAAAATACGCGGACTTCGCGCATGCGCATAGACCGAGTCCCGGCCGTCCCCATAGGGGGACACAAGGAGCGTCTGTGCACTTTTACAGTGCACAGACCCCCAGGATTATGGGACGCGTCCGGACTGCAAGAGGAGCAGCAGGGACTCGGGACAGTGCCTTAGGGATCTCGTCGGCGTCGGGAAGGAGCATGTGGATCTCGCGGGTCTTCAGTATTGCGCGGGAAGGATGTATGTACGGACGTCATTCAGGTAAGGTGCCTTTCAATTTACAATGTTTATTTTTCTTGAGTTTGTGCCCCAGGTGCTTATGGTGGTGTGGTAGGGAATGCCTCAGGCTTGAACCCTGTACCCTGTATGCAGGTGTTAAAGACTTGAGTTCCCTACCCACCACCATTTGTAAAAAAATTTCAGATTTTTACCTCATATTCGATCTGATCTGTTCCCCATAATATCTGTGGTTTGTAAATGTTGCAATGCTTGATATTTGATGGTGTAGTAGTAGCATTGTTGCCTCACAGCTGCAGGTTCTTGGGTTTGATTCTTGGCTGGGGTTCCTTCTTTGTGGGGTCTGTATCTTCTCCTGTGTTTGTGTGGGTTTGCTTTTGTGCCCTCCCATGTTACAAAGACATGTCACATTATTTCTTCCTGGGCCTCTGCTGAAAATTTGTTTATTTGTTCCAAGTCAGACTGTCCTGATTAAAATGTTAAATAAAATTGATAGGCATTTAGGAATTTCAGACTTAAGGGTTTCTGAATGTTTAATTCCTTGCGTGTTGATGGTGCAGTGGTAGTATTGTTGCCTCACAGCTATAGGTTTTCTGGTTTGATTCTTGGTTGGGTGGCTTCTGTGTGAGTCTGCATCTCCTCCATGTGTTTGTGTGGATTTGCTCTGGTGCCCTGCCATTTTACAAAGACGTGTCTGCAGTTGTAATCCCTGCTGAAAATTGGTTTTGTTCTGTCCGCAGTAAAATTGACAGGCATTTGAATTTCAGACTTCAGGTTTCTGAATGTTTAATTCCTTGCATAATTGATGGTGCGGTGGTAGTATTGTTGCCTCACAGCTATAGGTTTTCTGGTTTGATTCTTGGTTGGGGTGGCTTCTGTTTGGAGTCTGCATCTCCTGCCTGTGTTTGTGTGGATTTGCTCTGGTGCCCTGCCATTTTACAAAGATGTGTCTGCAGTTTTAATCCCTGTCTCTGCTGAAAATTGTTTTGTTCTGTCCGCAGTAAATTTGACAGGCATTTGAATTTCAGACTTCAGGTTTCTGAATGTTTAACTCCTTGTATAATTGATGGTGCAGTGATAGTATTGTTACCTCACAACTATAGGTTTTCTGGTTTGATTCTTGGTTGGGGTGGCTTCTGTCTGCATCTCCTCCTGTATTTGTGTGGATTTGCTCTGGTGCCCTGCCATTTTACAAAGACGTGTCTGCAGTATTAATCCCTGCATCTCTGCTGAAAATTGTTTTTGTTCTGTCCGCAGTAAAATTGACAGGCATTTGAATTTCAGACTTCAGGTTTCTGAATGTTTAATTCCTTGCAGATTTGATGGTGCAGTGGTAGTATTGTTGCCTCACAGCTATAGGTTTTCTGGTTTGATTCTTGGTTGGGGTGGCTTCTGTGTGGAGTCTGCATCTCCTCCATGTGTTTGTGTGGATTTGCTCTGGTGCCCTGCCATTTTACAAAGACGTGTCTGCAGTTTTAATCCCTGCTGAAAATTGGTTTTGTTCTGTCCGCAGTAAAATTGACAGGCATTTGAATTTCAGACTTCAGGTTTCTGAATGTTTAATTCCTTGCATAATTGATGGTGCGGTGGTAGTATTGTTGCCTCACAGCTATAGGTTTTCTGGTTTGATTCTTGGTTGGGTGGCTTCTGTTTGGAGTCTGCATCTCCTGCCTGTTTTTGTGTGGATTTGCTCTGATGCCCTGCCATTTTACAAAGACGTGTCTGCAGTATTAATCCCTCGTCTCTGCTGAAAATTGTTTTGTTCTGTCCGCAGTAGAATTGACCGCATTGGAATTTCAAACTTCATGTTCTTCAGAATACATAGTAGCACAACCTTTTTTTTCTAGCAATTTTCTAAGTTTATAAGATGAATATTTTAAATTTGTCCCTATTTTTGGGACTGTATTCCCCATTATTGGCTTCATCCAGGTTTTTGTGCTAAGGTTGACAGCTATGGCAAGAACTGAATTCACTGAATATGGACTGTAGAATTGTGCATATTTACTGATAAAGGTGCACTGTAGAATTGTGCATATTTACTGATAATGGTGGACTGTAGAATTGTGCATATTTACTAATAATGGTGGACTGTGGAATTGTGCATATTTACTAATAATGGTGGACTGTAGAATTGTGTATATTTACTAATAATGGTGGACTGTGGAAGTCTGAGTAGACTTTTTATGATAAATGTTCTCAACTGGGCAGTTTGCCATTATGGGTGCATATGTTTGTTTCATTGCTTACTGGAAAAATGTTCAAAACAAATTTAAAACACCCTCTAACAAGTGTACTGTATTGTACAAGGAATATAATTTTTAGTACAATGAGGAAGGTGTATCAAAACACATGTATGTTTCATATGCAAGGGGCCTATGTTTCGCAAACAGCCCAAAATTAATCTTTATCTGCCTCTGGCAAAATGTATTTTCTTTTGAATGTGGGTTTCAATGCTGTTTCAATGAATGTGAGTTTCAAGGGCAGAGAAGTTTTAATGCTAAGTTTTCATTGTGAGACTGCATTGCTTTGTTTAACAGATTACTTAATGTTTGTGCTGTAAAATACAAAATAAAACTTTCAAATGAAGTCCAATCATTGAAGTAAAGCAGTATGCACATTAGTGTTTATGGTAAATGGAGTGAAATAGCCAAGTAATGGTTAATTGGAATGGCTGCAGAGGCTCCAGTTCAACCATTATTTTGTCAGGGGGGGGAGGGGCAGCAAACTCAGACAGGCCCAGCTGAACTATACCTCCCAACTGTCCAGATTTTCAAAGAATGAATAGATTTTTGCTTCTTATTTTGGTTTGTTGTTCATAAAATTTGTAGTTTTAATTCCTAAATGATTTGCCAGAAGTCACTAAATAATAAGTTTCAGACTTCATAACCTTCATAAAAATGCATGTTAAAGTAAGAGCCGTTCTATCAACTGTCTCAATTTATACAAGAGCAATTTTTAGTACTGTTTATATGTGGCCCAATATATTTGGCCTTGTTCAGATTTACTGCATTAACAGGTTGAGAGGTACATGCAAATAAATTGCTTTATAGAATTAGGCATAGCCAACCTCTCAACTGTCCCCAATTTTTGGCTCAAAATGTTGCTCTTCCCCTAATAATCCCTCCAAAATAGCAATTTTGGAACAAAACATGGAGGGTTTACAATTAAGAAATAACTGTAATAATCAAAGTTATAGATTACTTGAAATGCATGTAGATTCTTTTATTTTGTCAGCTGCTCAAGGTAGCAGTACTAATATTAAAGTGTCCTTCTTTGACAGGTAGAAGCTGTATTGTGTGTCTATTTTATATTTTTGCATCACATTTTGGTCCATTTTCATAAAATTGTGTTTTGGCAAATTAGTGACAAATCACTAAAGACTGAAGTTAGAAAATGACAGACATTTGAGTTTCAGATTTTATACCCTTCAGAAAATTCATACTAATGCAAGACCTATTCTATTATCTTTCTAAGTTTATTAGAGCAATATTTAAAAATTGTCCTTCTTGTTGTGCCTTTGTCCCACTTCTGTGTATGGCTTTGTCCAGATTTCTTGCTCTTGAAGTTGAGAGGTATGACAAATGTGTCAGGGCCATCACAGTCAGCCAGAGAGATTTCAAATTGTGACATGCTTGTTGCACCCACTCCCCATGTAGTGACTCTGGATGTGTCCAAGCAAGGCAAGGAGTAGTTGTATCTACCTTGGATGGGAGGACACACTGCATAAGTACTACAGTGGCTTTTCATCTGTCCTTGATTTTGCAGAATGGTCTGGTTTCTGTCATATTTTGTACTGTTGATTTATGCTTATTACTCAAAGTGCCTGTTGCTCTGTGTTTAAGTAGCAATGCTTTAATGACCATAAGGTAAGCTTGTCTGACATCGTAAGATGCAAGTAAGCTTTAATAAGCATACTGTTAAAGAATTGCCAACATTGAAAGCCTTTCTGTTGTTGCCATGCAGAGAATACTTGACTAGATAATGTATAAGCCTTGGGTATTAAAGGACAGGATTCCATTATTTTAAAAGCTCATTACACTTGTTGGAGACTTCCAGTCATCTCTACAGGCTTTACCGTAAACTAAACAGAATGCCAATCATGTGTGGTCCATAACCTGTACAGTAATCCTTTAAGCAATGTATCTTGAGCTTGTTTCTTGTTTGCTTTTCATTTTTACTTTTATCATGTTTTCCCATGAAGCGTTGTCAGGCAGCAGGTCTTTTTGGATAAGAAACATTTTTACAAGTGGGGGCATCACATAGATTTCTACTTTCAGCATGTTGCTTGGTACTTTAATAAAGCTGAATATATTATAATTAGAACTGCAGTGCAAGGAGAAGTAGTTTGAGTTGAGTGCTTCTGGTTTTCTTATACTTGATTTTGACTGGCATTCCAGTAATGTATTTAAAAGTAATTTATTTTTCATGCCTCACAACCTTTTGTTTCCATCTAGATATTAAGTAAGCTGTCATGCAGCCAATGCATTGAAATATTTTTATTCTTCTACACTTATTTTTGTCTTGATTGGACTTTCATAATGATGGTTTGCCACCCAGGGCAGCGTATTTAATTAAAGTTAGTTTTTTTGTGGTTTTGTGCATAGCTCCTCCCCTTTATGGTTGACCACACCCCTTCCCTTTGACCCCACCCATTCAGCGTCTCCTGCAGCCCCCCTGTGATTTGAAGTCACCAGCCGCCACTGCCAATGACGTTGGTGTGGTATATTAAGGTTTACCCATGGTTGGTGTAGTTAAATCATGAGGGCAAAGCTCTAGTGATTAAATAAAGCCAACTGTGGGTAAATCTTAATATACCACACCACGGAGTCGGTTATTGCTATTATACAATGACATTATTTAAAAACCAATACTTACTTTTCTTAAATAATGTCTTTGTATAACGGCGCCGTGCTGTCCTTCCGTGGCTGGTAGATATCCCTGTTGCCTTTTTTTATGTACTGCACATGCATATGGGACTTGCATTTCCATACATCAGGAAAGGAAGCAAAGGAGAAAAGAACCGACGGAAGGTTTTCTTAGTAAGTTTTGAAGGTCTGTTCTGTTTGGAGTACAGGTCACTTTGTCTGCTTTGATCAAGTAAATATTATGACATGCCGGTTTCAGGTACAGGAAATAACAGTTAAACAGCATGTCAATAATTAGGAGATTTAAGAATGCATTTAAACTCAAGTTAAAAAGTATATTCATTGATGGCAAGACTGTGTGGATGCAAATACTATATTTTCAGGCCATAATATAAACTTTATAATTCTTGCTGTTGAAACAAACATTGTTGTATCTTATTATTTAAAAATACATGTTACATCCCCTTCAATTAAATACATTTTCTGGGTTCTTTATTCACTCATTAATTTATTACCTAATTAGTGACATAATCCATTTCAGGGGTGCAGAGGAGATGGAGCCTATTCATGTTACTGGAACTCCCACAGAGACACCTTACTAAAAGAATACAAGGCCTAAACAACATGTCCTGCATGGACTGACTAAATAGGTTCATAGGTTCATACTAGGCTATCTGCCCTAGGGCATTTATAAGCCTAGCCAGAGTGTGTTTGGCTTTCGCCACCCATTTTAAATTAATTTTGCTATGCCCTTTTTCGAGGTTAGTATACTGTGCCTCTGTCTAACTGTGACACAGAAGTGATACCCGGGGTAAACCTACGATCTCCCATCCACTCATTAAGATTCCTCTTGAAGAGAGTCAATGAGGGACTCTGCCTAACCTGGACTGGGATTTTATTCCAGAGTGAAGGGAGCCTCTGGGTTATGAATCCGTCCCTCCAGCATGTCCTATTTATTTCAAGTGCTGAGGTTCAAGTCTCTTGAGCGTGTAGCTCGATGGGATTTGGATTTTCTGAGGTGCAGCATGTCCATTAATTCCGGGTTGGACATGGCTTTATACGTCAGGCACAGATCACCTCTGAGTGTAGTATAAACTGGAAGTCACCACCACGTAGGAGAATATTTCTTTATTAAAACAGCAGAATAAGCGCTTTTGCGTGCATCCACAAAGGCACGCTTCTTCAGATTCAATGAACATTACCAAAAACTCATTCATTATATCTGCAAAACATTAATTCAATTACGAACTAATTAACCAATACAGTTAATTCTTCACTTATTCAATTAATTAAGACAGGGTGTAACCTAAAAACAGTTCTTGTTGCATTTCTTTTGGAGTCTTCAAAATCAAGTAATATAATATATTATCAAACAGAACATGTATTGTTTGTAACAAATATAAATTCAACATTTTAATATATAACAATCTGTATATGATTTAATCTAACAAACCAACTCTACAATATAAAAATATATATATATATCTATGCATTATATTTAGTGGTATAAAATTAACAAATATACATTTTTAAAAAAGCCAATAGCAGCATTTCTTTTGTAGCCTATATTAGAAACAATTCATATCAATTTTATATATATAGGCTCTGTCCTTGATAGTGCATATGTTTTCTTATAGATTTTATAAAGATTTTTCTTTACATGAAGAAACCATAGTAATCTGTATAAGGATAGATTATTTTCAGGTATTTTCTCTATCCATATCCTTTTTACAGATATTAAATGGTTCTATATAAGCCATCATAGGGCTATATACATTGTATACACATAAAACAAAAGAAACAATTAAATAAACCTATATGGATATATGTTGTTAGTCATATTTCATATCCATATATATATGTACATTTTTACTAATTAATTATTGAGTATTTTATATCATAAATATGTATTATTTTTGATTTCCTTTCAGATTTCATGTATTTAATGCCAAGAATTTCATGTATATAATAAAAGGGAGAGACAAGGGAGGAGAGGGGGGGGGGGAGGAAGGGAGAGGGAGAAAGGGAGAGCTCTTAATTTTATCTTACCAAATCTTGTTAGCATGAAACCATCCTCATAAAATAAACAAATATTTCTATTAGTATTAGTATCTTCGTTTCTTTAGGTATGATCTAATACTCACATAAGTATTTAGCCCTGGAAAGCTTTGTGCTCTAAGTTTAAAGATCCAATTTAATTCTATATTCTCAAGGTCATTAAAATTATCACCTTTTCTGATATTTCTTTCTTTCTTTTGTAACACTCTGAATAAAAACTTATGTTCAGGAAAATCTATAATATGTTTGGCCAAAGCATTCTTATGGTCAGCTTTTTTAATAGCATAGATGTGTTCTTGTATTCTATCCCTAAATCTCCTTGTGGTCATGCCAACATAAAACGCCGGACATGACTCACAAGTGACCAAATAAATGACATTACTGTCCTCACAGTTTGCAGTACATTTAAACTCAAAGTTAAATAGTAGCTCAGGATGGAAGAAACTCTTCTCCTTGGATATCCATACGCAAGAGCTACATTTCCCACAGGAATAAGTACCTCTGATGTTATTTTTAGTTAAATTTTTTATTATATAAGGTTTATTCGATCTTTTCTCATCACATAATATTCGTTTCAAGTTCTTTGAATTTTTATATGTAAAGTTTGGTCTCTCACCAACCAGCTGTTTAATTTCACCATTTGTTGTGAGAATAGGCCAGTTCTTCGAAATAATGTCAATTAACTGTTTGTTGTCACTTGTATAGGTGATAATACATCTGACATAACCTGGATTTGTTTTTAAAGAATTTCTATTCTTATATTTAGATGAAAAATTCCAACCTCTATCAAAACCAGAACAACTATAGTGCTTGTGGCTCCTATGTATAACATTTTCCTGTATAAATGAATCTTTTATAGTTCTAACCATGTCCAAGTTATACTTTCTCTCTTGAAACATTTTTTCTAATTTATTAAATTCATTATTCCTTACATCAAGATCTTGACATATTCTATCTATCCTTACATATTGTCCCTTTACTATATTTTTAAAAATGAATCTTGGGTGCATGCTGTCATATTGCAACAAGTTATTTTTCCAACATGCTTTTCTAAACAATGATGTTTTTAATCCCCCTTGTCCATTCTTTTTAATTTTTAGATCAAGAAAATCAATTTCAGAGGCTGAATATTCAATCGAAAACCTTAAAAAGTCTGTAGTTTTCTCAAGGTCCATTATAAAACTTTTCAATTCTTGTATAGTTCCATCCCATAATAAAAGTATATCGTCTACAAACCTATGGTAACACAGTACCTTTTTGTAACTAGGATGTGTAAACAAACTTGCAACCTCCCAACTATATACAACAAGGTTTGCATAAGTATTAGCGCAGGGGGTGCCCATGGCTACCCCCCACTGTTGTATATAGAAAAGCTCATTGAACGTCATAACATTATTGGTCAGGACTATTTCCAATAGTGTATTAATTAGGACCTGTTCATTGTTAGTAAATTTTCCATCCTTATTTATTAAGGACCTAATAGCTTCCATACCATATAGGTTAGGAATGGCAGTAAACAGACTCTTTACATCTAGTGTAACTAAAAGATGTGTTTCTAATACCTGAAAATCTAAATTCCTAATATGATCAATCAGTTGATAAGAGTCTCTTAAAATAGTAGGAACAGCAGACACTAATGGTTTTAATTTTTTCTCTAAGAATATAGAGACATTTTCTGTTACCCAATTGTGTCCAACCACAATGGGACGCATTGGAGGTGGTATTAATCCCTTGTGCATTTTTGGAAGGCCTTTCAAATAAGGTAAAGTGGGATGCTCAATCAATAAGTATAAATAAAAATCATAGCTAATTTGTCTACATAATAGTAGTTCATTTAACTCTTGGTGTACCTGAAAAATCAATCTTTGGACAATTTTTTCATCTATTAATTTATAAGTAATATTGTCCTTAAGAAGAAGTTCCATATATGCAAGATAATCTTTACTATTTAACAATGCTAAGCCCCCACCTTTATCAACTGGTCTAATGACCACATTTGAATTCTCAATTAGACAATTTAATGACATCCATTCATCTCTTGTTAAATTGTGGAACAAGTGTAAAAGACCCTTATTATATGAACTATAATGCTTATACAAATCATTTTCACATAATTTAATAAATGCATCTATACAAGGATGAAATGCTGGCGTATATATACTTTTCCTTTTAAAACATTCAAAATTATGTTGATCATTAAAATCTATAGTGTTACTTGATACATTTTTAAACGACAGTTTTAGCGCTATTTTGCGAGCAAAGGCTCTTAGGTCAGTTAATACATCAGAAATCTTACTTATTTGTGCTGGTATATAACTTAAGCCTTTGTTCAATAAAGAATAGTCCGTATTGCTCAAAGTTAAATCCGATAGGTTGTAGACCAGACTTTTCATTCCTTCTGACGTCCCCTCTTGTACTGCGGTTCGCCCGAGAACTTCCTTTTCCCTCTTGTTCGACTCTCCGATCTTCCTCTTGAACCCCTTCTTACGCGCATCGGTAGTGGTAAAAAAGACTCAATATTAGTCTGTTGAAGTTTTGGTCTTGCTCCCAAGTCCACCTGCTGCTGCATAGCCATTTGGTTAGGTGGTGGAGTATCATTTAGTTCATGCGGGACCTGTCTAAGACTTCCGGTCAATATTGGTATGATGTCATCACGTGTGGTGGCAGTAGTTAAATGGGAAATGTCATCATGAATAACAGAAGTATTTCTTTGTGTGTCAGGCATTACCATTGCGGTTCTTTGCTGCACAGTATCACGATCTTGTCTCGCCCACACAAAGACCTGGCCGTTCATGAAGTCTCTGTGGTCTCTCTGTAATTTACGTAATTTAATGGCTTGAAGTCTTTCCCCATATGCATTTATTTGATTTAACAAGTTGTCAAGTCTATTGCTAAAAGTTTCCCCTTTAAATCTCTTTACTATTTCTTTGTATAGACTATCATTCTTCTCCGTTAAAGCATTCTCTATAGGAGAAAATAGTCTATAAGTAGCTTTATGTAATTAAAGCTAAGCTCTAAATTAAGCTTTGCCAGTTTTTAATAGTTCGGATGAGAGTTTCCGTAAGATGGCATACACAGCACTCTCATTCCTCTCGAACAATTTTAAAATGTAGACGCCTCTAAATGGCGTCTTTGCCATAATAATCGAACTGTCTAGACAGGTTATTTTCACGTTCTTTAAGTATAGGATTAAATTCCGAAAGCAAGTTAGCAGTACCTGTTTCATTAAGAGCCGTCAGTGGCTAGCTCATAAGTAAGTAGAGGATTAGCTTTCTTGTCACACAGACTATTCCATTTGGAAAAACTCTTTTCTGGGTTGTAGTCCAGTTCTAAAGCTGAGGTATCCATCGCGTAGGGACAGGAAAAAGCAGGAGATATATCCAAACTCGTAAATAGCAGCAAACCTGACCCTTGAAGGTGTTTCCAGAGCAGGAACGAAGAGTGTAGTATAAACTGGAAGTCACCACCACGTAGGAGAATATTTCTTTATTAAAACAGCAGAATAAGCGCTAAAAGAATACAAGGCCTAAACAACATGTCCTGCATGGACTGACTAAATAGGTTCATAGGTTCATACTAGGCTATCTGCCCTAGGGCATTTATAAGCCTAGCCAGAGTGTGTTTGGCTTTCGCCACCCATTTTAAATTAATTTTGCTATACCCTTTTTCGAGGTTAGTATACTGTGCCTCTGTCTAACAGTGACACAGAAGTGATACCAGGGGTAAATCTATGATCTCCCATCCACTCATCAAGATTCCTCTTGAAGAGAGTCAATGAGGGACTCTGCCTAACCTGGACTGGGATTTTATTCCAGAGTGAAGGGAGCCTCTGGGTTATGAATCTGTCCCTCCAGCATGTCCTATTTATTTCAAGTGCTGAGGTTCAAGTCTCTTGAGCGTGTAGCTCAATGGGATTTGGATTTTCTGAGGTGCAGCATGTCCATTAATTCCGGGTTGGACATGGCTTTATACGTCAGGCACAGATCACCTCTGAGCAGGCAGCATGCCACTGAGTAGAGCTGGAGTTTCTTTAACCGGGCAGCATATGGCATCTGTTTGAGCCCTTTGATCCTCTTGGTGAGGTACTTTTGGGGTCTTTCCAGTTGCTGCAGGTGTCTGGTAAGGTGCATCCCAAAAGGGGCATTGTACTCAATTATGGGCCTGATGAGGGATGAGTAAAAAGGCACAATGACCTCCCCTGATCTAGATGTGAATCCCTTCATGATTAGGTGGGCTATATAAAATGTTTTTCTAACCACTTTGGCCACGTGGTTGTCAAATAAGAGATTGCTATCAACTTGGGTCCCCAGGTCTCTAATTACTTCTTCTGTACTTAATGGATTACCACCTATGTGGTAATTTGTGGGCACTTTGTTTTTGCCAAAGGGGATGACTATACACTTTTTGGCATTTAGTTTGAGGCCATGGCTCTGGCACCAGTTGTCTGTTTCTATGAGGCCCTTTTGGAGGATGCTTGTGTCGGCTGGAGAGTCGATTATGGCACTCAGTTTGCAGTCATCTGCGAACTTGGTCAGCCACAGTCCTTCCGTGTTGGCCTGTACCTCTGAGAAATATATACCAAACAAGAGGTTCCAGGACTGAGCCTTGTGGGATGCCACTTGTAACTGGTTTGGAGTCTGACATGACTCCAGCAATTCTAACCATGTGGGTTCTGTCCTTGAGCCAGTTTGCAACCCATCTAGTGACATAGGGGTTTATATTTAAGCTGGTGAGCTTATCTATAATGCCCGAGTGGGGTATTGTATCAAAGGCTTTTGCGAGGTCCAGGTAGGCTGTGTGGACCACCTTCCCCTTGTCAATGGCTTTGGTGACTGTTTCAAAGAAATCAACCAGGTTTAAGAGGCAGGATCTGCCCTTAACAAAGCCAAACTGGGTAGGATCCAGTGTCTGTAGATCCCCAATATCTTTATTTATGAGGTCCATGATGATCCTTTCCATAGCTTTGCAGACCAAGCTAGTCAGGCTTATGGGGTGATAGTTTCCAGGATCTGTTGAGGCACCACCTTTGTGGAGAGGGACCACTGTTGCTGTACGCCACTCTTTGGGTACATATCCTGTAGTAAGGCTGAGATTGAACAGTAGTTTTATGTTTGGGTTTAGCTCTTCTTGGAGTTCATGTAGGACACAGCCTGGGACACCGTCTGGTCCCATTGATGCTATGTTTTTTACTTTGGAGAGGGCAGCTCTTACCTGAGCATCTGAGATGTCAGGGGGGCAGCACTCTGCTGGGATAGATATTTGCCCTTTTGGTGGAGGGGGTTGCGCTGAACCTGTCAGCTAGGATGTTGTCAATGTCTGTGGGTTCGGTGTATTTTTTGTCATTTTGGACTAATTCTGAGCATATCTGGTAATTCCCACCCAGGTTCCTAACATAACTAAAGAAAGCCTTGTGATTATCCTTAGTGTCCTGAGTAAATTTTCTCCACTTAAAGAAATCCCAATCCCTCTGAGCTACATGCTCTAGGGACCTAAACCTTGTCACCACAATAAACAGAATATGCTGGAGGGATAGATTCCTGTCCCAGAGACTTCCCATACTCTGGAACAGACTACCTATCTATGTCAAACAGAGCTCCCCATTAGCACTCTTCAAGAAAAATCTTGATGATTGGATGGCTAATAAGAAATTCACCCCGGGGATCACTTCTGTGGTTCTGCTTGACAGGGGCACAGGAAAATAATTTTCTTGGGTGGCAGTTTTGGCTAGGCTTGTATAGGCCCAAGGACCAATAGCCTAGTACCTACCTATGAACCTAATGGACAGAGGTAGCTCCTGAAATGCTTTGTCCCATGCATGGGTCCCCTCAACTTATCTATGATATGATTCCAGTTATTCTCATTAGGGGTAATATATAATTATCAACCATGGGATGGGTAAGGCAGGTCTTGAACCAAATGAGATGGGTTCATTTGAGCACAAAAAGGAAATTGGCTAGGCTTGAAATGGCCTTGCAAGAGCAGCAAGACTAGTACTTACCTATGAACCTATGTATATAGTCAGTACAACTGAAACCAAATAGGGCAGCAGTCCATTACGAGATACACACAGACACACACACACACACACACACACACACACACACACACACACACACACACACACACACACAAGCATAGCAATTGTGGGGTAAATGGAGAAGCCACCCCAGGTGCACGGTGCTAGAGGCCTGAATGACTGTACAGAATTTAATGTTGATACTGCTTTTGCTAATAGTAGGAAGAGATGCTTTTTTTCACCTGTTCTGAAGTTTTTGGGTTTTTTTTTGGTCCTTAAGTGCAATAGGACAAGGCATCAGATTAACCAGCTACAACTCTGCACAGACAGACAGACAGACACACACACACACACACACACACACACACACACACACACACACACACACACATACACACACAAACACACACAGAGATATTCCATTGAAACTGAGGTTATCTGTACATTGTGCTAGTAACCTCCTGTTTGTGTAGGCAGTAGAATCCCCCATCTAGTCTCTCTCACAGATGTACACAAACGAACACACATATACACGCATGCACACACACACACACACACACACACACACACACACACACACACACACACACACACACACACACACACAAACACACAGACATTACAGTCCCTTTACCTTCATCACAGGTGTCCAATGGTTCCCTCCACACCCCCAATCTCCATACTACCATAGGTGACATTATGGCAGTTTTGAGTGTGTCTTGTGCCACCCATCCCCATTATGCTGTTCTGTGCCTTAGGGTACTTTATGGAGTATTCCCTGGTGTCTAGTATAGCCATTCACCCGATCCCCATAGTAACACTGGTACATTGGTGTTTTCACACTACTTGAAGTATTCCTGGGTGTCTGATGCCATGCTGCCTGTTCCCATAGTTACATTGGTGCCAGTACAACATGTTACTGATGTAACCCTGGTGGTCTTGTGTATCCCTCACCCCATTTCTTGTTGTAACGTTGATGCCAGTATGGCACATTGTGCATTAATCACTGGTGTCTGATGGTCCTCTCCATTTTCATTAGTAGCATTAGTGCCAATATGACACTTTACTGATGTATCCCTGGTGGTCTAGTGTATCCCCCATCCAATCCCTATTGTAACATTGATGCTGGTATAGCCCTTTGATCTCTGTCGTTCAACGATTCCCCTCACTCCCAATCTCATTTTGATATTAGTGCCATTCTGGCACTTTAAATGTAAGTCCTGGTATCTAGTGTTCCCCGATCATGTTTGTGTTCAGGAGTTGATCATGTCCATTTGGCCAAGATCACCATTATAACATGGTGTGGATGACCATGCTGTTCTACATGGATGAGATCTTTCTTGAATAACTTGGCTGTGTAGATACCTTCCTGAAGAGGGCTCCAGGGAGATAGCACTTGACTAATTAGCATATGCCTGTCAACAGAAATGCTTAATTAGCATTCAGAATGAATTTGTTGGCGAGTAAGTTTGCTATTGCTCTCAACTCTATCAACATGGGTCCATTTACAATCAGTTCGGTACACTGTTGCATGCTGCCTTTGTGGTTTCTGACAAGAAGTCCTTATGGATGTCCTTGCCCTGCTAAGTTATCTTTACCTCAACAATGACTTTCCTGGACTTAATTAGCCCTCTTAGTTGTTTATTTAGTTTGATGAGAGAGTTTTTATCATTTTGAGTGTTACTATTCCTAATTTTAGTTATGACTTTTTTCTTTTATTGTGAAACCTGTTTAATTTTGGATTTTACCAGGGTGATTTGATTTTTAGTGATTGTTTTGGGCTTACTTCTGGTAGGTCCAGCAGCTTCAGTGCTACCACTGACATGGTCATAAAGACTTTCCATGAACAATTCCACATATGCTGCTGTGTTATCTGGGTTTGGAGGGGATTGAAAGTTTGAGAAGTTATTCCTTAATAAAAAGAAGTTTGCTTGGAATAGTTCTTAAATGTTGCAGGGTTTTTTTGGAGTCGTAGAATTGATTTTTATTTCAAAGGAAACTGCTTTGTGATCTGACGTTCCCAGAGTGGACATGACACTGGGGGTGGTGCAGCATTCTCCCATATTTTTGACCAGGTCCAATATGTTTGCACCTCTAGTGGACGAATGACCTATCTGATCTGAAGTGTTTTTTTTTACAACGTCCAGGAAACTCTGTGCATAAAATTTGGGGTTTTGTTGGATTTCCAGATTATCCAGTGGTAATTAAAGTCCCCCACAAATATGGCATTTGGTTGAATGGTGAGTGTCACTAGTAGGCTTAAGTATGAGCAATGCGTTTCTAGGGATGTACAGAGTGACCTATGTCTTGATAGTATATGGTATGGGACTTTGTCTATGGTAATCTGTATGTGGATAAATTCTAGCATGTAATCCTGTTTACCAACCTAGAGGTCTGCTTGTTACTGATGTAGATCATGACACCCCCACCTTTAGTCCCTGTTACCAACCTAGAGGTCTGCTTGTTACAGATGTAGATCATGACACCCCCACCTTTAGTCCCTGTTACCAACCTAGAGGTCTGCTTGTTACTGATGTAGATCATGACACCCCCACCTTTAGTCCCTGTTACCAACCTAGAGGTCTGCTTGTTATGGATGTAGATAATGACACCCCACCTTTAGTCCCTGTTACCAACCTAGAGGTCTGCTTGTTATTGATGTAGATAATGACACCCCCACCTTTAGTCCCTGTTACCAACCTAGAGGTCTGCTTGTTATTGATGTAGATAATGACACCCCCACCTTTAGTCCCTGTTACCAACCTAGAGGTCTGCTTGTTATTGATGTAGATAATGACACCCCCACCTTTAGTCCCTGTTACCAACCTAGAGGTCTGCTTGTTACTGATGTAGATAATGACACCCCCACCTTTAGTCCCTGTTACCAACCTAGAGGTCTGCTTGTCACTGATGTAGATAATGACACCCCCACCTTTAGTCCCTGTTACCAACCTAGAGGTCTGCTTGTTAATGATGTAGATAATGACACCCCCACCTTTAGTCCCTGTTACCAACCTAGAGGTCTGCTTGTTACTGATGTAGATAATGACACCCCCACCTTTAGTCCCTGTTACCAACCTAGAGGTCTGCTTGTTAATGACGTAATGATAACCCCACCTTTAGTCCCTGTTACCAACCTAGAGGTCTGCTTGTTACTGATGTAGATCATGACACCCCACCTTTAGTCCCTGTTACCAACCTAGAGGTCTGCTTGTTATTGATGTAGATAATGACACCCCCACCTTTAGTCCCTGTTACCAACCTAGAGGTCTGCTTGTTAATGACGTAGATAATGACACCCCTCCTTTAGTCCCTGTTACCAACCTAGAGGTCTGCTTGTTACTGATGTAGATCATGACACCCCCACCTTTAGTCCCTGTTACCAACCTAGAGGACTGCTTGTTACTGATGTAGATAATGACACCTCCACCTTTAGTCCCTGTTACTAACCTAGAGGTCTGCTTGTTACTGATGTAGATAATGACACCCCCACCTTTAGTCCCTGTTACCAACCTAGAGGTCTGCTTGTTATTGATGTAGGTAATGACACACCTCCTTTAGTCCCTGTTACCAACCTATATGTCTGCTTGTTAATGAGGTAGATAATTACACCCCTCCTTTAGTCCCTATTACCAACCTAGAGGTCTGCTTGTTACTGATGTAGATAATGACACCCCCACCTTTAGTCCCTGTTACCAACCTAGAGGTCTGCTTGTTACTGATGTAGATCATGACACCCCCACCTTTAGTCCCTGTTACCAACCTAGAGGTCTGCTTGTTACTGATGTAGATCATGACACCCCACCTTTAGTCCCTGTTACCAACCTAGAGGTCTGCTTGTTACTGATGTAGATCATGACACCCCCACCTTTAGTCCCTGTTACCAACCTAGAGGTCTGCTTGTTAATGACGTAGATAATGACACCCCCACCTTTAGTCCCTGTTACCAACCTAGAGGTCTGCTTGTTACTGATGTAGATAATGACACCCCCACCTTTAGTCCCTGTTACCAACCTAGAGGTCTGCTTGTTATTGATGTAGATAATGACACCCCCACCTTTAGTCCCTGTTACCAACCTAGAGGTCTGCTTGTTATTGATGTAGATCATGACACCCCCACCTTTAGTCCCTGTTACCAACCTAGAGGTCTGCTTGTTACTGATGTAGATAATGACACCCCACCTTTAGTCCCTGTTACCAACCTAGAGGTCTGCTTGTTATTGATGTAGATAATGACACCCCCACCTTTAGTCCCTGTTACCAACCTAGAGGTCTGCTTGTTATTGATGTAGATCATGACACCCCCACCTTTAGTCCCTGTTACCAACCTAGAGGTCTGCTTGTTACTGATGTAGATCATGACACCCCCACCTTTAGTCCCTGTTACCAACCTAGAGGTCTGCTTGTTAATGACGTAGATAATGACACCCCCACCTTTAGTCCCTGTTACCAACCTAGAGGTCTGCTTGTTACTGATGTAGATAATGACACCCCCACCTTTAGTCCCTGTTACCAACCTAGAGGTCTGCTTGTTATTGATGTAGATCATGACACCCCACCTTTAGTCCCTGTTACCAACCTAGAGGTCTGCTTGTTATTGATGTAGATAATGACACACCCTCCCTTAGTCCCTGTTACCAACCTAGAGGTCTGCTTGTTATTGATGTAGATCATGACACCCCACCTTTAGTCCCTGTTACCAACCTAGTGGTCTGCTTGTTACTGATGTAGATAATGACACCCCACCTTTAGTCCCTGTTACCAACCTAGAGGTCTGCTTGTTACTGATGTAGATAATGACACCCCCACCTTTAGTCCCTGTTACCAACCTAGAGGTCTGCTTGTTACTGATGTAGATAATGACACCCCCACCTTTAGTCCCTGTTACCAACCTAGAGGTCTGCTTGTTATTGATGTAGATCATGACACCCCCACCTTTAGTCCCTGTTACCAACCTAGAGGTCTGCTTGTTACTGATGTAGATAATGACACCCCACCTTTAGTCCCTGTTACCAACCTAGAGGTCTGCTTGTTATTGATGTAGATCATGACACCCCCACCTTTAGTCCCTGTTACCAACCTAGAGGTCTGCTTGTTATTGATGTAGATAATGACACCCCCACCTTTAGTCCCTGTTACCAACCTAGAGGTCTGCTTGTTATTGATGTAGATAATGACACCCCCACCTTTAGTCCCTGTTACCAACCTAGAGGTCTGCTTGTTATTGATGTAGATCATGACATCCCACCTTTAGTCCCTGTTACCAACCTAGAGGTCTGCTTGTTATTGATGTAGATAATGACACCCCACCTTTAGTCCCTGTTACCAACCTAGAGGTCTGCTTGTTATTGATGTAGATAATGACACCCCCACCTTTAGTCCCTGTTACCAACCTAGAGGTCTGCTTGTTATTGATGTAGATAATGACACCCCCACCTTTAGTCCCTGTTACCAACCTAGAGGTCTGCTTGTTATTGATGTAGATAATGACACCCCCACCTTTAGTCCCTGTTACCAACCTAGAGGTCTGCTTGTTATTGATGTAGATCATGACACCCCACCTTTAGTCCCTGTTACCAACCTAGAGGTCTGCTTGTTATTGATGTAGATAATGACACCCCCACCTTTAGTCCCTGTTACCAACCTAGAGGTCTGCTTGTTATTGATGTAGATCATGACACCCCCACCTTTAGTCCCTGTTACCAACCTAGAGGTCTGCTTGTTACTGATGTAGATAATGACACCCCCACCTTTAGTCCCTGTTACCAACCTAGAGGTCTGCTTGTTACTGATGTAGATAATGACACCCCCACCTTTAGTCCCTGTTACCAACCTAGAGGTCTGCTTGTTACTGATGTAGATAATGACACCCCCACCTTTAGTCCCTGTTACCAACCTAGAGGTCTGCTTGTTATTGATGTAGATCATGACACCCCCACCTTTAGTCCCTGTTACCAACCTAGAGGTCTGCTTGTTATTGATGTAGATAATGACACCCCACCTTTAGTCCCTGTTACCAACCTAGAGGTCTGCTTGTTATTGATGTAGATAATGACACCCCCACCTTTAGTCCCTGTTACCAACCTAGAGGTCTGCTTGTTATTGATGTAGATAATGACACCCCCACCTTTAGTCCCTGTTACCAACCTAGAGGTCTGCTTGTTACTGATGTAGATAATGACACCCCACCTTTAGTCCCTGTTACCAACCTAGAGGTCTGCTTGTTATTGATGTAGATAATGACACCCCACCTTTAGTCCCTGTTACCAACCTAGAGGTCTGCTTGTTACTGATGTAGATAATGACACCCCCACCTTTAGTCCCTGTTACCAACCTAGAGGTCTGCTTGTTATTGATGTAGATAATGACACACCACCTTTAGTCCCTGTTACCAACCTAGAGGTCTGCTTGTTATTGATGTAGATCATGACACCCCCACCTTTAGTCCCTGTTACCAACCTAGAGGTCTGCTTGTTACTGATGTAGATAATGACACCCCCACCTTTAGTCCCTGTTACCAACCTAGAGGTCTGCTTGTTAATGACGTAGATAATGACACCCCACCTTTAGTCCCTGTTACCAACCTAGAGGTCTGCTTGTTATTGATGTAGATAATGACACCCCACCTTTACTCCCTGTTACCAACCTAGAGGTCTGCTTGTTATTGATGTAGATAATGACACCCCACCTTTAGTCCCTGTTACCAACCTAGAGGTCTGCTTGTTATTGATGTAGATAATGACACCCCCACCTTTAGTCCCTGTTACCAACCTAGAGGTCTGCTTGTTATTGATGTAGATAATGACAACCCACCTTTAGTCCCTGTTACCAACCTAGAGGTCTGCTTGTTATTGATGTAGATAATGACACCCCCACCTTTAGTCCCTGTTACCAACCTAGAGGTCTGCTTGTTATTGATGTAGATCATGACACCCCACCTTTAGTCCCTGTTACCAACCTAGAGGTCTGCTTGTTATTGATGTAGATAATGACACCCCCACCTTTAGTCCCTGTTACCAACCTAGAGGTCTGCTTGTTATTGATGTAGATCATGACACCCCACCTTTAGTCCCTGTTACCAACCTAGAGGTCTGCTTGTTACTGATGTAGATAATGACACCCCCACCTTTAGTCCCTGTTACCAACCTAGAGGTCTGCTTGTTATTGATGTAGATCATGACACCCCACCTTTAGTCCCTGTTACCAACCTAGAGGTCTGCTTGTTATTGATGTAGATAATGACACCCCCACCTTTAGTCCCTGTTACCAACCTAGAGGTCTGCTTGTTATTGATGTAGATCATGTCACCCACACCTTTAGTCCCTGTTACCAACCTAGAGGTCTGCTTGTTACTGATGTAGATAATGACACCCCCACCTTTAGTCCCTGTTACCAACCTAGAGGTCTGCTTGTTACTGATGTAGATAATGACACCCCCACCTTTAGTCCCTGTTACCAACCTAGAGGTCTGCTTGTTATTGATGTAGATAATGACACCCCCACCTTTACTCCCTGTTACCAACCTAGAGGTCTGCTTGTTACTGATGTAGATAAAGACACACCCACCTTTAGTCCCTGTTACCAACCTAGAGGTCTGCTTGTTATGGATGTAGATCATGACACCCCACCTTTAGTCCCTGTTACCAACCTAGAGGTCTGCTTGTTAATGACGTAGATAATGACACCCCCACCTTTAGTCCCTGTTACCAACCTAGAGGTCTGCTTGTTATTGATGTAGATAATGACACCCCACCTTTAGTCCCTGTTACCAACCTAGAGGTCTGCTTGTTACTGATGTAGATAATGACACCCCCACCTTTAGTCCCTGTTACCAACCTAGAGGTCTGCTTGTTATTGATGTAGATAATGACACCCCCACCTTTAGTCCCTGTTACCAACCTAGAGGTCTGCTTGTTATTGATGTAGATAATGACACCCCCACCTTTAGTCCCTGTTACCAACCTAGAGGTCTGCTTGTTATTGATGTAGATAATGACACCCCACCTTTAGTCCCTGTTACCAACCTAGAGGTCTGCTTGTTATTGATGTAGATCATGACACCCCCACCTTTAGTCCCTGTTACCAACCTAGAGGTCTGCTTGTTATTGATGTAGATAATGACACCCCTCCTTTAGTCCCTGTTACCAACCTAGAGGTCTGCTTGTTATTGATGTAGATAATGACACCCCACCTTTAGTCCCTGTTACCAACCTAGAGGTCTGCTTGTTATTGATGTAGATCATGACACCCCCACCTTTAGTCCCTGTTACCAACCTAGAGGTCTGCTTGTTACTGATGTAGATAATGACACCCCCACCTTTAGTCCCTGTTACCAACCTAGAGGTCTGCTTGTTATTGATGTAGATAATGACACCCCCACCTTTAGTCCCTGTTACCAACCTAGAGGTCTGCTTGTTATTGATGTAGATCATGACACCCCCACCTTTAGTCCCTGTTACCAACCTAGAGGTCTGCTTGTTATTGATGTAGATCATGACACCCCACCTTTAGTCCCTGTTACCAACCTAGAGGTCTGCTTGTTACTGATGTAGATAATGACACCCCCACCTTTAGTCCCTGTTACCAACCTAGAGGTCTGCTTGTTATTGATGTAGATAATGACACCCCCACCTTTAGTCCCTGTTACCAACCTAGAGGTCTGCTTGTTACTGATGTAGATCATGACACCCCACCTTTAGTCCCTGTTACCAACCTAGAGGTCTGCTTGTTACTGATGTAGATAATGACACCCCCACCTTTAGTCCCTGTTACCAACCTAGAGGTCTGCTTGTTACTGATGTAGATAATGACAACCCCACCTTTAGTCCCTGTTACCAACCTAGAGGTCTGCTTGATACTGATGTAGATAATGACACCCCCACCTTTAGTCCCTGTTACCAACCTAGAGGTCTGCTTGTTATTGATGTAGATAATGACACCCCCACCTTTAGTCCCTGTTACCAACCTAGAGGTCTGCTTGTTACTGATGTAGATAATGACACCCCACCTTTAGTCTCTGTTACCAACCTAGAGGTCTGCTTGTTATTGATGTAGATCATGACACCCCCACCTTTAGTCCCTGTTACCAACCTAGAGGTCTGCTTGTTATTGATGTAGATAATGACACCCCCACCTTTAGTCCCTGTTACCAACCTAGAGGTCTGCTTGTTATTGATGTAGATAATGACACCCCACCTTTAGTCCCTGTTACCAACCTAGAGGTCTGCTTGTTACTGATGTAGATAATGGCACCCCCACCTTTAGTCCCTGTTACCAACCTAGAGGTCTGCTTGTTACTGATGTAGATAATGACACCCCCACCTTTAGTCCCTGTTACCAACCTAGAGGTCTGCTTGTTATTGATGTAGATCATGACACCCCCACCTTTAGTCCCTGTTACCAACCTAGTGGTCTGCTTGTTACTGATGTAGATAAGGACACCCCCACCTTTAGACCCTGTTACCAACCTAGAGGTCTGATTGTTACTGATGTCGATCAAGAGGCTTGTTGGCTGTTGGTGAAGCACCCTCCAAGAGGAAAAAACGCTGAGAGAAGAAGGGAGCCACTTTTGAGATTTTAAGTATTTTTTCTCTTTTTATTTGCTAAGTTTTTCTGCATAGCTGCCTAGCTTGAGCATTTTCTGGCTTGTTAAACTTGATTTCTGTATTAGTAGCTGTATTTAGAGCACAACCAAAAGCTGTTTGCTGAATTTCCTGTTTGCACTTACTTTTAAATCGTTTTTTTCTTAAAACTTGTATATTTTCTGTCCTTGACCTAGCACTCTTGTGTGGGGTCATTTACTGCACTGTTATAACTTGATATTACTTGTGAACCTCTGCTATCTCTGTAAAACAAAAAAAAAAAAACTTGCTTTTTTCCCACTTTTCTGAGAGTTAAAAAAGTTCAGTTACAGGCTTGCTGTTCCTGAACTGTTTGAAAGTTTCTGTGAGGCCATTCTTGCTTGGGCTGAAGGAGGGTCTCTCTGTTCATCAGTGGCAGTGACTAACATTGAGCAGCTTCCCTGCCCCCCGTAGAGGTGGTTACTGACTTGAAACTGTAGTTTTATTGGCCACTAGGGGTCATTTCCATAACTCCTTCATCTTCTTCTCTTAAAACCTAGTTACCTCGTGGTTTGAGCATCTTTTCAGGCTTGTTGGCTGTTGGTGAAGCACCCTCCAAGAGGAAAAAACGCTGAGAGAAGAAGGGAGCCACTTTTGAGATTTTAAGTATTTTTTCTTTATTTGCTAAGTTTTTCTGCATAGCTGCCTAGCTTGAGCATTTCTGGCTTGTTAACCTTGATTTCTTTATTAGTAGCTGCATTTAGAGCACAACCAAAAGCTGTTTGCTGAATTTCCTGTTTGCACTTAATTGTAAATCGTTTTTCTTAAAACTTGCATATTTTCTGTCCTTGACCTAGCACTCTTGTGTGGGGTCATTTACTGCACTATTATAACTTG
>NC_056736.1:779632446-779669088 GCF_019279795.1 Protopterus annectens | reverse complement strand
TAAAGTTTTTGGGGGGGGGGGGGCCCCAAAAGTTTTTGAAAAACGTTAACGGTTTATTCCGGGGGGTTTTCCAGTTTTTTTGGTTTTTTTTGTTTTGGGAAAAGGAAAAGAAAAAACGGGCCAAAAGATTTTATTTTTAAAAAATTTTTAATCCTTTACAGGATTTTTTTTTTGCCACCTTCGAGAAAGTTTCAGGGGACACTGCCACTTCTAATGGTCTGGTTCATTCTTTATCTGAAACAAAATTTAACTGTAACAAATGTTTAGAATTTAATAACTTACGCATATACTCTGCTAATGTACTACCAGTGCTTGTTTTAGGTTTGGCCCCAAGTTCGTTGTAGGAACCACTTCTCCTCTCCGCTTCATCTATTTCCTCCTCTAAAATCCTTGGGGTAAATAAAGGGTTGAAGTCCATTGTAACAGTATCGTCTAGGTCGCCGGTCCCATAACGGTTACCAATCAACTCCCTTTTTCGCTTCCCTTTAGGTTGTTCATTTTCTTCAACCCCTTCAGTCTCCTCCGATAACCGCTTCCTGTTAGTGGTAAGATTCACGCAGAGAGGCGTGAGTAAATCAATCAGCTCCGTGAGCTGTCCAATGAGCCTCCTAGTCTGTCCAGCTTCTTCCTGGCCTTCGCCACTCATACTTTTATCACTAGTATGAACCAAGGAAAAAAGACCGATAATCCACCTTCTCGAAACCAAATAACCAAAAACGAATGGCAATTCTAAAGTCACCAATAACCAAAATATGCAGAATGCCCAGGACCACGGTCCTAACTCCTTTGGTTTATTTCGAACCAGGTAATCCACAGGACGCCAAAAAAAAATTAGCGCTTTTATTCACTCAAGCAAACGTATAACACACGCGTTTTCGTCCTACATACAGGACTTCATCAGACAAACTTCATTTCTTCAAAAACAATTTAAATAGTCTGTTTGAACAACTACTTAATTAATAATCCAATAAAATTCATTTCCTAAGAATCAAATTGACAAATCCCTTTATGTCTCTCATGAATATTAATACCTATCTATGAAAGTGTCTTGTGCTTAAACTTATAAATTACATTTGCAAACATTTCACACCATTTTATATAAATATTAATAAATAAATAAATATCATTTTACTTTCTAAAAACATTTCTTTTTATACATGTTAAAATAATCTCAAATTTAAAACTCGGGTATGTAAAAAATTGTTTGTTGTTTTAGAAGTGTCTTTTATACCTATGTTTCATATGTTTCTTACCCCATCTAGTGTCCATTTTGGGAAATTACATTGTAAAAATTAATTTAAATGTTATTAGCTCTCAATTTGAGTAGTGAAGAAATTGATATAAATTCATTCATTCCAGGTTTGTTTCCTGCATCTAGGTTGACCTGCCACCAAAGTTCCCTACTTTCTAATATTTCCTCCCACAGGCCACCCCTTATGTCTGGTTTAACCTGATCCAGAACAAAAAATACATATTTAAATTCAGTACAAAAAATGGAATGTTTGAACAGTGCATTTGTATTTTTCTTTTTTGTGATATCATAAGTGTGTTCGTATATCCTTCTCTTCAATTGTCTCTCAGTCTTCCCCACATAGAATGACTGACACTTCTGACAAATAACCAGATATACGACCCCTTTACTATCACAATTATAAAAACCTTTACTACCCAACCATCTCTTTCTACTTTCAATGTAAACTTCCCCTCTATTAATAATATATGAACACTGATGGCACCTACCACACCTATATGTTCCCACTTTGTTTCTATTCCTGCTATTTTTGCTACATCCATTTTTTTCTAACATCCTTTTTAAGTTATAAGAATTCTTATAAACTACTTTTGGTTGTATTTTTGTAATCTCTTCCATGTCCGTCAAAGCAGAAAATTTGTTCCATTCTTTATTCATAAATTCCTTAACCTTCTGGTTAGAGGCATTATATTCCACCACTAAACTTCTTTTATATATTTGCTGGTTATCTTTATTCTTATTAAACTCTACCTTGATATTTTCTCCTTCACTGTTAATACCTCTCCCTATAATTGGTTTAAATCTATCCTATCTTCCTTTTTCCACTTCTTTCCTAATATTACCTACAAATTGTTCAGGATAACCACGTTCAAGAAACATTTTTTCCAAAATCTTACATTCTAATTCAAAGTCACCGTCCCAACTGGTCATTCTTGACCCCCTTACAAATTGCCCTTTGACAATATTTCTTTTGCTGTGTAGGGGGTGGGCACTATTGTAGTGTAAGTAGGAATTAACATATGTTTCCTTTCTATGTACTTTAGTCTCATACTTTCCATTTCTTTTATATATTTCAATATCCAAGTATTTTAATACTTCAGTACTAGTAGAGTAGGTAAATTTCAAAAAGTTAGTAGTTCCACTAATGTATTCAAAAAATTCCAAGAATTTTTCGAGTCCCCCAATCTGAAAGATCACAATGTCATCCAAAAACCTGTGGTACATTAGCCAATATTTTTTATATTCTGAATTAATAATAAACTTTTCTTCCCATTTTAATAAAACAATATTGGCATATGTGGGTGCGCATACCGCCCCCATAGACACTCCAGATTTTTGCTGAAAATATTCTCCTTGGAACATGATAAAATTGAATTTTAACACATAATCCATAAATGCTACACAAGCTATTTTGTCCCTTTGATTAAGTATTTTATCATCAAAAATGCTCTCCTCAAACATTTCTATCCCTTCCTGATAGGGAATGCAACTAAACAAATCAATGACATCAATTGTAATGAATAAAATGTCTTCTCTATAATATTCAGGCTTCAATAAGCTCAAAAAATCCCAAGAATCTTTGAGAATAGTTTGGTTGTTGACCCAAATATGTTTGCTTTTATAGTCAACAAACTTAGCTAAGGGTACAGTTTTAGAGCCTTCTGCCGAAACTATAGGTCTAAGGGGGGGGGGGTCTTCCATATTTTTATGGATTTTAGGTATCCCGAATATTGTAGCTATTCTCGGTTTGTTCACTTCTAAATACCTAAATGTTTTCATATCTATTATTTCTTCAGTGAACAAACCCTGTATCAAATTGTCTATTTGTTTATACGCTACATTTATCTCATTCAAGGACACTGTGGTATAGACTTTCTCATTCCTCAGAATGGTGTTCATTTTCCCATCATAAATCAATTTATCCATAATAACTATCCCCCCTCCCTTGTCCGGTTTCATGACCCTAACTGTTGCATCTCCACTTAATTCTTTTAAAACTACCTTTTCTTCCAAAGTTAAATTTTCATTACACCAAACTTTATCACTCTTTTTCCTCACTCAGTCTATCAAAACATTCTCGAAATTCTTTATTTGAGGTAAAAGCGGGGGGTTATAAATAGATTTTCTAACTAATCCATTTTCATTTACTTCTTGTTTATTCATCCCTGCCCTTAAAGCCAATATTTCTAAGTTAATTTTTCTTGTAAACAACTTTATGTCAAGAATAGTTCTTGTAAAATCCCCTTTTACCATAGGTATAAATTTCAACCCTTTACTCAAAAGGGTGAAGTGTGGTATAGTCAAATTTATATTACCAAAATTATATATACTAAATTCATTATAGGTATGTTTAGTCTTTTCCCTATCTATTACAATGTTTTCAAAACAGTTTGTAGCAATTTGGTTCTCAGGTAAGGGGGTATTGTCCATTAATATCTCCCCCTTCCTCTTCTCCCCCCCCCAATTTTGAAAATGTTCTCCCCTTTCTTGGTTACCAAGTTCATAAACCATTTTCCCTCCCAATGGTGGAAATTCATTATTATAAACCTCTGTTTCCCATTCAAAGTCACTTCTGTTACCATACCCGTCTTGTTTTTTAATAAAATAATTATTACTTTTCTTTTTAAAACCATTTATATTGTTCCCTTTTTCTAAAGGTTTGGGGTAGCTAATGTTATTCTCGTATTCACTAATGTCTCTTTTTAACTTCCCCATCTTACGTTGTGTTATGTTCTCACATTTGGTATCAATGTCTCTCCTAATATTATAAAATCTGTCCCTTTCTTCTTTAATATTGAACATTAAATCAGTTTTAATATTTTTGTCCAACTCTTCAATCTCTTTCACCAATTCATTTTGCTTATTTTCATTTTCTTCAATGATGGCTTTCAAAATTTCAAGCCCACAATTATTAAATATTTTCACCAAACTTTCGTGAAAATGAGACCCAACAGAAACGTTGTTGGGGTATTTAACCACCCTCAACCCTTTAGGGACTATCTCCCTTTTCAAACACTCTTTTAAGTAGGCATTTTCAATACTGTATACCCTATACTTCATCATATAGTTATACATTTTGTCAATATTAACTCTATACGAACTACCATCATTGTGACTGTAGTCGTTTTTCTTTTTGTCAAAAACATTATTAAATAAAAAGTCCTTTTTGAGCCATTCCTCAGTAGTTTTACTACTTTGCTTAGTTGTAACAGTACCTTTATGCGCTGTACCACCAGTGCTTGTTTTAGGTTTGGCCCCAGGTTCGTTGTAGGAACCACTTCTCCTCTCCGCTTCATCTATTTCCTCCTCTAAAATCCTTGGAGTAAATAAAGGGTTGAGTAAAGGGTTGAAATTTATACCTATGGTAAAAGGGGATTTTACAAGAACTATTCTTGACATAAAGTTGTTCACAAGAAAAATTAATTTAGAAATATTGGCTTTAAGGGCAGGGATGAATAAACAAGAAGTAAATGAAAATGGATTAGTTAGAAAATCTATTTATAACCCCCCGCTTTTACCTCAAATAAAGAATTTCGAGAATGTTTTGATAGATGGAGTGAGGAAAAAGAGTGACAAAGTTTGGTGTAATGAAAATTTAACCTTGGAAGAAAAGGTAGTTTTAAAAGAATTAAGTGGAGATGCAACAGTTAGGGTCATGAAACAGACAAGGGAGGGGATAGTTATTATGGATAAATTGATTTATGATGGGAAAATGAACACCATTCTGAGGAACGAGAAAGTTTATGCCACAGTGTCCTTGAATGAGATAAATGTAGCGTATAAACAAATAGACAATTTGATACAGGATTTATTCACTGAAGAAATAATAGATATGAAAACATTTAGGTATTTAGAAGTGAACAAACCGAGAATAACAATATTGGGATACCTAAAATCCATAAAATATGGAAGACCCCTTAGACCTATAGTTTCAAGGCTCTAAAACTGTACCCTTAGCTAAGTTTGTTGACTATAAAGAAACATATTTGGGTCAACAACCAAACTATTCTCAAAGATTCTTGGGATTTTGAGCTTATTGAAGCCTGAATATTATAGAAGACATGTTATTTATTACAATTGATGTCATTGATTTGTTTAGTTGTATTCCCTATCAGGAAGGGATAGAAATGTTTGAGGAGAGCATTTTTGAGGATAAAACACTTAACCAAAGGGACAAAATAGCCTGTGTAGCATTTATGGATTATGTATTAAAATTCAATTTTATTATGTTCCAAGGAGAATATTTTCAGCAAAAATCTGGAGTGTCTATGGGGTATGTAAGCCCACATATGCCAATATTGTTTTATTAAAATGGGAAGAAAAGTTTATTATTAATTCAGAATATAAAAAATATTGGCTAATGTACCACAGGTTTTTGGATGATATAGTGATCTTTCAGATTGGGGACTTGAAAATTCTTGGAATTTTTGAATACATTAGTGGAACTACTAACTTTTGAAATTTACCTACTCTACTAGTACTGAAGTATTAAAATACTTGGATATTGAAATATATAAAGAAAATGGAAAGTATGAGACTAAAGTACATAGAAAGGAAACATATGTTAATTCCTACTTACACTACAATAGTGCCCACCCCCTACACAGCAAAAGAAATATTGTCAAAGGGCAATTTGTAAGGGGGTCAAGAATGACCAGTTGGGACGGTGACTTTGAATTAGAATGTAAGATTTTGGAAAAAATGTTTCTTGAACGTGGTTATCCTGAACAATTTGTAGGTAATATTAGGAAAGAAGTGGAAAAAGGAAGACAGGATAGATTTAAACCAATTATAGGGAGAGGTGTTAACAGTGAAGGAGAAAATATCAAGGTAGAGTTTAATAAGAATAAAGATAACCAGCAAATATATAAAAGAAGTTTAGTGGTGGAATATAATGCCTCTAACCAGAAGGTTAAGGAATTTATGAATAAAGAATGGAACAAATTTTCTGCTTTGACGGACATGGAAGAGATTACAAAAATACAACCAAAAGTAGTTTATAAGAATTCTTATAACTTAAAAAGGATGTTAGAAAAAAATGGATGTAGCAAAAATAGCAGGAATAGAAACAAAGTGGGAACATATAGGTGTGGTAGGTGCCATCAGTGTTCATATATTATTAATAGAGGGGAAGTTTACATTGAAAGTAGAAAGAGATGGTTGGGTAGTAAAGGTTTTTATAATTGTGATAGTAAAGGGGTCGTATATCTGGTTATTTGTCAGAAGTGTCAGTCATTCTATGTGGGGAAGACTGAGAGACAATTGAAGAGAAGGATATACGAACACACTTATGATATCACAAAAAAGAAAAATACAAATGCACTGTTCAAACATTCCATTTTTTGTACTGAATTTAAATATGTATTTTTTGTTCTGGATCAGGTTAAACCAGACATAAGGGGTGGCCTGTGGGAGGAAATATTAGAAAGTAGGGAACTTTGGTGGCAGGTCAACCTAGATGCAGGAAACAAACCTGGAATAAATGAATTTATATCAATTTCTTCACTACTCAAATTGAGAGCTAATAACATTTAAATGAATTTTTATAATGTAATTTCCCAAATGGACACTAGATGGGGTAAGAAATATATGAAACATAGGTATAAAAGACACTTCCAAAACAACAAACAATTTTATACATACCCGAGTTTTAAATTTGAGATTATTTTAACATGTATAAAATGAAATGTTTTTAGAAAGTAAAATGATATTTATTTATTTATTAATATTTATATAAAATGGTGTGAAATGTTTGCAAAAGTAATTTATAAGTTTAAGCACAAGACACTTTCATAGATAGGTATTAATATTCATGAGAGACATAAAGGGATTTGTCAATTTGATTCTTAGGAAATGAATTTTATTGGATTATTAATTAAGTAGTTGTTCAAACAGACTATTTAAATTGTTTTTGAAGAAATGAAGTTTGTCTGATGAAGTCCTGTATGTAGGACGAAAACGCGTGTGTTATATGTTTGTTTGAGTGAATAAAAGCGTTAATTTTTTTTGGCGTCCTGTGGATTACCTGGTTCGAAATAAATCAAAGGAGGTAGGACCGTGGTCCTGGGCATTCTGCATATATTGGTTACTTTTTAAAATTCCATTATGCCTCTCTACTAGCCCTGCTGATTGCGGGTGATATGCACAATGATTCTTTATAGAAATTCCAAAATATTTACTTAGCTGTTGTATGGTCTGATTCACGAAGTGCGTGCCATTGTCACTGTAGATCCTTTCCGGAATGCCAAATCTAGGGATGATTTCTTTGACAAGGACTTTGGCCACCGTTGTAGCATCTGGATTTTTAGTCGGAAAGGCTTCCACCCATCTGGAAAACATATCTACAATGACAAGACAATACTTCTTATTTTCACATTTGTTCAATTCTATGAAATCCATACAGATAGTGTGAAACAGATACGGTGGTGTGGGGAAACTCCCTTTAATGCCCCTTGTGCATGATGTTTATTACAAACGTGGCATACCACGCAGAATTTTTTAGAGTAATTTGAGAAGCCATATGTTGTGAACACTTGGTTCACCAGCTGTGCCATCCCCCCTGTTGAGACATGGCTCTGCCCATGGCTCAACAAAGCTGCATATCTAAACAAATTAGAGATGTACAGCCCCTTTTCAAGAATTGCTCCTCGTTTTACCCATCTTTGTTTTTCAACTTTCATAGTAAGTGTCTGCAGTGTTTTTAACATTTCTAAGTCTAAAATCTCAGAGGGTTGTAATTCCTCATTCAAAAGAAATGCTTCTGAAGCTGCTTGCTTTGCAGCTGTATCAGCTCTTGCATTGCCTTTTGAAATCCTATCCTGTTGTTTGGTATGAGCTGTGCATTTACAAATAGCTACTTTCTGAGGTAACTGAATAGATTCTAAAAGATCTAAAATATCGATCGATTCAGTGCCAACTTCACCCCCTTCTCACCCCCTAAATGGCCCATCTCAATACCGGAAGATTGCCAAATTCCAGTAATAACGGCCACACAGGTACAAAATGCACTCTCTAAAGCCAAGAATACAGCATCCATGGGACCAGATGACATCCCGGGCTGTGTACTACGTGAACTACAATATGAACTGGCACCTCACCTAAGTGTCATGTTTAATCATAGCCTCACCTCAGGTTTCGTGCCCACTGAGTGGCAGAGCTACAGTTATCCCAATCCACAAGGGGGGTTCCACCTTGATCCCGGAAACTACCGTCCCATCAGTCTGACAAGCCTTATCTGCAAGGCCATGGAGCGTATTATCATGGAACTTATAAACAAAGACATTGGCAACCTTCAAACACTGGACCCCACCCAGTTTGGGTTTGTGAAGGGCCGATCTTGTCTCCTGAACCTGATTGACTTATTTGAATCAGTCTCCAGAGCCATGGACAAGGGTAAGGTGGTCCACACAGCCTATCTAGACCTTGCCAAGGCCTTTGACACCATCCCCCACTCTGGAATCATAGATAAACTTACTAAGTTGGGCATTAATCCCTATGTCACCCAATGGGTTGCTAAATGGCTTACTGACAGAACCCACACTGTAAAAGTAGCTGACTCCAACTCCACCTCCAGACAAGTGACAAGTGGAGTACCTCAGGGTTCAGTCCTGGGGCCGCTCTTGTTTGGCATCTACTTCTCTGAAGTACAGGTCAACACTAAGGGACTCTGGCTAACAAAGTTTGCAGATGACTGCAAACTGGGAGCCATTATTGAATCCCCTAATGATGTGGATACTCTACAAAAGGGCCTTACAGAAACAGATGCTTGGTGCCAGAGCCATGGGCTCAAGCTCAGTGCCAAGAAATGTATTGTTATCCCCTTTGGGAAAAACATGTATCCATGAATTACCATATAGGTGGCAGTACACTAAACACAGAAAGTGTGATAAGAGACTTAGGAACACAGGTGGACAGTGGTCTCACCTTCGATAACCACATCGCCACAACAGTCAGGAAATCCTTCTATGTGGCACACCTCATCACGAAGGGCTTTTCATCCAGAAAAAGGAGGTCATTGTCCCACTGTACTCATCCCTCATTAGACCCATTATAGAATACAACGCCCCATTTGGTATGTAACTCTCAAGACATCTGCAACAACTGGAAAGGCCTCAGAAATACCTCACTAAAAGAATCACAGGCCTAAAGCAGATGCCCCACGCTGACCGCCTTAAAAACTCCAGCTATACTCTGTCATATCGCCTACTCAGAGGCGATCTCTGCTTAACATACAAGGCCATGTCAAACCCAGAGCTGTTGGACATGCTACACTTAAAGAAATCCCAATCCCTCAAAGCTACACGCTCCAGGGATCTAAACCTTGTCATCACAATAAACAAAACATGCTGGAGGGATAGGTTCCTGACCCAGAGACTCCCCAGACTCTGGAATAGATTGCCCATACATGTCAAGCAGAGTGCCTCTTTGGACCTCTTCAAGAGGAACCTTGATGATTGGATGGGAGAAAGGAAATTCACCCCAGGGATCACGTCAGTCGCCCTGCTAGACAGGGGCCAGGAAAGTAAATAATGTGGGAAGAAATAGCCAGGGAATTGTTATGGCCAGGCTTGTATAGGCCCTAGGGCTGATAGCCTAGTACCAACCTATGAACCTATAAACTGTGCATGATTCATCGGTTTGCCAGTAGATGTTATCATTCCTCGATTTTTCCACTGTTGCGCAAAAACATGTACAGTAGAAAAAGCGTACTGGCTGTCAATAAAAATGTTCACACATTTACCTTTTGCTAAGGTACATGCCCGTGTTAAGCCAATCAATTCTGCTGCCTGTGCAGATAAATTGTGTGGTAAAGATTTCGCTTCTATAATGTCAGTATCAGAAACTACTGCATATCCTACTAGGTTCTGTCCTGCAGGACCCCTTTTGCATGAGCCATCCACGTAATATGTCACCTCGGCATCATCCAAGGGAACATCCGTAAGATCTTTTCTAGGTAGTGTCTTTTGCTCAATCACCTGCAGGCAGCTGTGTGGTGTGCCATCTGCAGGGGTTGGGAGCAAGGTAGAAGGGTTCAAAGTCGTACATCATTCAATTGTCATGTGAGGTTGTCTCAACAATATAGTCATACAGGAAAGATGCCTAGCAGGGGAAAGATATGCTACCTTCTCTTGCAGTAAAATAATTGCGACTGCATGAGGCACTCTCAATGTGAGAGGGTGGAACAACACTACTGAGGCCAAAGCCTGTACTGCCATTGCAGCTGCAACTACTGCTTGTACACAGTGAGGTAAAGACCGTGCTACCAGGTCCAGTTGTGATGAATAGTAAGCAATAGGGCGTTGCTTGTCCCCATGCTGCTGTGTTAACACTGATGTCATATGACCTTGCTTACAGTCTACAGTTTGGAAAAAACGTTTATGATAGTTTGGTAATCCCAAAACTAATGAGGACGCTATTAACTGTTTCAGTTTGCAGAAAGCAGATTCTGCTTCTGGTGTCCATTGTAACAAATCCTGTGCTGCCATAGGCTTTTTATAAATCAGGTTAGTCAACGGTGCAGATTCCAAGGCATAGTTTGGAATCCAACTCCGACAAAAATTAGTCGTACCCAGGAAGGACATCATTTCCTTCTTGGTAGTGGGTTTTGGTGCTTGCAAAATCGCTATTTTTCTGTCCTCATCTAATGTTCTACCTTCCTTGGATATTACATATCCTAGGTATTTAACTTGTTTTTTCCAAAGCTGCAGTTTATTTTTGTTTACTTTATGTCCTTCAGTGGCTAAAAATTGTAATAGCGCTATGGTATCTTCTTTACAATCTTGCTGGGTGGGGGCTGCCAGCAGGATATCATCAACATAAAGCAAAATCTGACTACCTCTTGGTGGGGTAAATCCCGCCAAGTTGCTTGCCATTTCTTGTGAGAATATTGTTGTGCTTTCACAATACCCCTGTGGTAGTCGTGTATATGTATACCTTTTCCCCTGAAATGTAAATGCAAACCAATACTGGCTGTCAGGGTGTATCGGTATCGAAAAGAACGCATTGCTGATATTTCTGTTGAGGTTTTAAATCATTCAACAGGGTGTGTGGATCTGGCACCGTAGGTGCCCTTGGTATTACTGCGTCATTTACAGCTTGTAAATCTTGGACCATACGCCACTCTCCATTCGCTTTCTTAACAGGAAATAAGGGTGTGTTACATGGTGAATCAGGAGATTCCACCAGCACCCCTTCCTTAAGTAAAGCTGCTATAATAGGTTTGATTCCTACCTCTGCATCTTTTCTTAAGGGATACTGTCTTTTTTGTGGTCTAAATGCTGACTTTGGCGTAATAGTAACTGGTCCCACTGTACGAATAAGTCCTACATCTGATTTTCCTGTTGACCAGAGAGTTTCTGGTATATTCTGTAAGGCATTCTCTTCCTCCTTCAATAGGAGTGCTATCAGCTGTCCTTGCTAGACTGCAAGTTTACAGCTGGACAGGGCTGAGTTATCCAATTCAACTTCTGCATTTGTATTCCCTGTTCTGATAGTTCTAGCTCTGTCTTTTTCTCCCATCTCATGACTTTTCTCCCCAAGTCTACCCATTTCACATTTTTGTCCTTAGTTAAGCTAACATGTGGTAATCGATTAGATTTATAAAGTGCAAAGAACTCCTGGGGCAATGAACAGCTGACTACACTGTTCCCTTCTGTGTCCCAGTACAGATTACGCAATATCAATCTGTTTGCACGGTTTCTAAACAATTCTTGCTCATATTCCTTATCAGGTCCTGGTGTGTTACAATAATACAGAGTACAGTGCAACAAATGTTGTCTATGAATGTCAAGGGAGGGGAACTTGCTGATGGCTACGTTCATCAACTCTTCGGTCACCACCCCTGGACCAGTCGTAACCAAGTCCTGGCTGTACCAATAAAACATTCCACCCTCCGATTGCACTGCAAAGGTGTCAATTTGTCGCTGTGCTTCCATACCCTGCATAGTCGGAACTACTGCTATACCAAATAACTGCATAAGGTCTCTGCCCAAGAGGTTTACTGGGCATTTTGCAGAAACAACAATTTTGCTTTTCTGGGTCAATCCTGAAACAGGATCAGTTATCACAATATTATGGGAGAGGGGCTCCCGATACAGCTGTCCATTAGCTGCTTTCACTAATATGTAATCAGGTGACTCTGAGTTCTCTGGCAGTTTGGAGGGATGTATCAGGGTCCGTGAGGCCCCTGAGTCACACAAAAATGTGACTTCCCTCCCTTCTACCAGGAGTGTGACTTCTGGTTTTGTGTCTGCTAAATAGAGCTCTAAGCTCAATAAAGCCAAATCCAATATTTCATTTTCTTCACTATCCGTGACTTCTTGCACTTCCTCTATTTCTTCTGTCACATTCTCTACTCCCTCTATCACAATTTCATTTGTCATATCTCTGCTATCCCCTTCTAGTGATTCCTGACTATCATATAGTCAGTCCTCACCCTCCTTATCCTCCGTGGTTGCCTTCTTGTTTTTCTTGCAATCCCTTGCCAAGTGTCCTTTCTTACTGCATTTAAAACTTTCACCCCTTTTCATTCACCCTTCAAAGTCCTCTGATCACTGATCAGATTGTTTGTTTCCCTGGGCATTTCTCTTGCCCTTTTCCCCGGACTGTACTACATATACTTCTGCTCCATCCTCTACAGAAAATACTTGGGCTTTCTTTTTCATTTTGCTATTAAAATGCCTTTCGGCATGCCTAGCATATTCAAGCAATGACTGTAACCTGCTTGTACGATGATCTACCATGTGCTTTGTAATAAAACTGCTTATGGGTGCAATGCTGCCTTTCAAAAATGCATTCTTTAACTGCTGCTCATATGGGGAATCGTGTGTCTGGTCTTCAGGAACCTGCATTCCACAGTGGTTATTAAAACATTCTAACAGTCTGGCATAATATCTGTCAACAGTCTCACCTTCTTGCTGGATGCATTGATTAATGCAAGTCCAGTCTGCCCTGGGTTTCCATTTCTCAGAGATTCGGTCTGTAAGACCTTTCACTCTGTTGTTTAATTCTGCGCTGCTATGTGGGAGGGGCCTGAGCGCAATGTCACGGGGATTCCAGTCGCCACTAATCATGTGCCAATCTGGTCCCACAATTTGTCTGACTACTTTTTCTACCTCTTCTCCATTTAAATTATAACTTAGCCTCATTCCTTGCAAATCTTCTAGGAACTTTCTAAAATTAACTTTTGGATGGGGAATTCCCTCAGTGGCTTTCCGGATGTCTTCCGGAGTCCAGGGTCTATACACTAGAATAGTTGGGTCCTGACCTTCTTGCCCTGCCTGAGGATTAGGCACTTCTATAAGTGGGCATATTTCTTCTTCACTCATATATCGTTAATTTCTACCCATTTGATATAACTCAATGTCCCCTTTTGAGTTTCCTGCCCGTGTTCGAGACCTGGTCTCGACGGGATCTCTAACAAACGGTTTCGCTTTTGTAATGTCCCCACTTGAAATGACAGCAGGATATCGCAGGGGTGGACTAATTTGTTCACTTGCCTCATATTCTGGTAAGGGAGGTGGAGGGGCTGATGCTATTACTAAGTTATTGTCCTCCTTATCTAAAAACATTGCTTTTGAATTATTACTCTTTTGTTCCCTTCGGTTTACTTCCTCAATCCACCTGTGTGCCTGAGGAATTCCTAATTGACGTTGCTTTTTTACCCGACCTTTAGAATCGATTTTAAGCTGTTTGACAAGTTTGACAAGCAAGGATTTCTCTAGTTTACCATCAAATTCATATTTATTAACCCATTTTGAGTAATATTTAATATTATCAGCACGCTGTGACTGCATGTATTTCGCGTCTTCGGTTAACGGCAGATTTTGGGACCTTTTTGTAAAATTATTACCCATTTTGTTCTACCCTTTTAATTGTTACATAACACCTTATTTTTACGTGGTACCACGGATATTTTTATAGTCTCTTCAGAATGACTGCCTACCTGCTCTGTTTCCCTGATCTATGACAAGACAGTAATCTTTCTGTCCCTGACTTATAAACAAAGTCTCTAACAGAACAAATACAAATCTAGTCCCTGATCTAAAACAGAAAAAGAAGGTAGATTCACCTTACCTGAGCCTTCATGATTGATCACCTGGTTCGAGTAAACCCGTCCTTCAGTCGCAGATCAGAAAGTGGCTGGCCTCTTTTGTACGACAATTCAGTCGGAGGACTTTTCAAATAAGAAGTACCAATGTGGTTTCTTCCCCGTACGGTTTCAAGCCACCTGGCCTGTCTGATCCGAGGCGAAGTGAAGGTTTCCGGTCAGAAGGACCAATCTGTCAAAGGAAAAAACTTCAAAGACCAATACACGTAAGGTTCAGTTAAGGCACTTTAATTTACTTGCAGCAAGGAGACAAAAACATGCAAAGGATTTGTCTAACTACTAACAGAAAGTATGTTCATTCTTATACTGTTTTACAAGACATGGCCTTCTAAGCCAACATAATCAAACACAACTTTAAGCATTGTACTACAGCAGGTGTTACTTCAGATTTTCTGCTGACATGACTAGATTTGTGAGAAACTTTTCAGAAAAACAACCTGGCCTTGATGACCAGTACTTCATTTACAAGCCTCTATTGTACAGTGTTACATTTCAAGGTACTCTTCTAATACAGATACAAGCAAATGCTGATTGCAGTTCATATTTTCAAGCAGGCTTTGTCCTAATTATCTGTTACTTCTACAGCTGTGTATGTTCTCATAGTACAGCGGAACTTCTTGTCTGAGTTTCACATAAGCAGTATTGTTCTATTCATTATTTTCCTAACGCAAGCAGAAATCGTCTGCTTCTCAGTAAATTTCCAAGGCACAAGCAAGATTTAGCTGACAGTACAAGGTCAGAAAGCAACTGCAGTTTGTACAGATTTGTGCAGTATGAAATAGAATAAATGTGTTAACTCTTTTAGGCTCTGAATGCACTAAGCATATTACTAATACACACATTAATACATATTTTTCTAACATGAACCAAGAAGAAAGAAGAGATTTAGCAGATTTAGAAAAATATCAGTATTGTCATGTTTAGACTTTTCCAACATCTGTTTTGCACTTTGAACTGCACGTTCAGCCAGGCCATTTGATTGTGGGTATTCAGGACTACTCCTAACTTGAATAAAGTCTCATGTTTCAGCAAATCTTTTAAACTGCTGACTTGTGAACTGTGCACCATTGTCAGAAATTACTTTGTATGGATTACCATGGACAAAAAAAATGTCTCTTCAACTTTGTAATGACAGTATTGGATGTCAGATTAGGAAGTAGGTCAATCTCGAACCAATTTGAATAAGTCTAACACCAAGTAATGTTGACCATTCCATTTGAAAATTTCTGTAGCTACTATCAGCCAAGGTAGTACAGGAATCTGGCTTAGCTGAAGTGGTTCTTTTTGTTGATGTGGTTTAGTATTATTACAAACATAACAAACTGAAAGTCCTTTCTCAATATCTTTTGACATAGAAGGCCAAAATACTAGTCCTCTCATCCTTTTTTGGTAGACTCAGTTCCTGGGTGGCCACAATGCAAGATTTTAATATACTCCTTTTGCAAGGATTTTGGAATAATCACTTTTGGACCTTTCATGATGATACCATCCTCCATCAAAGTCTCATCTGTAAGGAAAATACTGCTGCACGTCTGCTGGTAAACAAGATTGCTTTGACGGCCATCCTCGACTGATAAAGTGGTTGAGCTTCTGGAGAACTGAATCTGAAGCTCAACAAGACATGTGTAAGAAACATTTCTCACTTCCATGACTTCAGAATCAAGGTGCTCATTTTCATGCTGTTCAGTGTTTTTTCTGGGTGATCTGGATAAAGTATCAGCAAGATAAAGAAGTTTGCCTTTTGTGGATATCAAGTAAAAATTGTGCTTTTGCAATTTCAGCATCATGCGTTGCAATCTCGCAGGAGCTGTGTGCATAGGCTTTTTCAAAATAGTGACCAAGGGTTGGTGGTCTGTCTCAATTTGAATAGGTTGGCCATAAATATAATCATAGAACTTCAAACATGCAAACACAATTTCCAAAAGCTCTTTCTCTATCTGAGCATACTGCATATTGGTCTGGGTTAGAGTTCTGGATGCATAGGTACTGGTCTGCCTTCTTGAAGAATGACTGCATCAAGACCAAATCAAAGCATCACAAGAAAGAATTACAGGTTTGTGAACATCATAGTATCTTAAAGTGGGTGGACTGGCGATTCTCTGTTTCAGGACATCAAATGCTCTTTGGTGTTGTTCTGACCAGGACCAGTTACATCTTTGCATGTCAGCTCTCTTAGTGGTGCTGAAAGGTCACTAAAATCTGAAATGAACTTGCTCAAATAGTTGACTATGCCAAGAAAACGTTGCAAGGAGGTCCCAGTGTCTGGAGCTGGCATCTCAAGAATTGCAGTTTGCTTGGAAGGATCTGGTCGTAAGCCTAAACTGGTAAACAAATGACCCACATAAGTAACTTCTCGTAGCCTGAACTTGCATTTTTGAGGATTTAACTTAAGGTTCACTTCACAAACACGTTCCAGAACTTTCCTGAGGTTTCTATCATGTTTGATTTCACCACTGCCTCCGATAAGAATATTATCAAGTATCATAGCGCATGGATAGCCAGAAAAAAATTGCTTCATCACACGTTGAAAGACTTCATTGGCAGAATTTATCCCAAATGGCATTCTCAAAAATCTGTACCTTCCACATGGTGTATCGAATGTGGTTAGCAATGAAGAGTTATGGTAAAGTATTTGCCAAAATAAACTTTTTGCATCTAAGACAGAAAAAAAAACAGTGGCATTTTGCATAAGAGCAGCAACTTCTTTGACTGTACGCATTAGATGATGAGGTCATTTTAGTACTTTGCTCAAATCTTTTGGATCAATACATATTCTGATATTATCTGACCTTTTCTTATGAGCTACTAACATGGAGGATACCCATTCAGTTGGTTCTTCTACTGGACACATCACAACTAGATGCACCATTCTGTCTAGCTCAGCTTTGACTCTGCCTTGCAAGGCTACCAGAACTTTCCATGCTAGTCTGATAACTGGGCTTATTTTGTGGTCTAACTTCATGGAGTACACAACTGGGGGTTTGCCTAACTTGTCTTCAAAAAGATCAGCATAGTCATAAAAAATAGTTTGTGCAAAATTTTCATTGTTATACATGCTTACATGGTGAACTTCTGTATTAAATGAAAGCAGTCACATTTTCAAACTGTCTTTGAGGCCTAACAATGACAGCAAGTGCCTCATGACTATGTAAAATTGCAAGTCATAGCTGTTCCCAGCAGAGTAACATGAAAGCACTACAGAGCCTTCTGTTTGAATTTCTTCACCACCATAAGCATCAAGCTTCACCCACTTTGCCAAATCAAGCTTCTCGCTAGCTCTTAGTTTGGCAAACATTTCTGCTGACATAGCATTGCACTTTGAACCAGTATCAACTTTGAGCTCTACAGGTCTTCCTTTAATCAGAACAGTACAAAATACTTCATTCTTTGCCCACAAATCTACTGCATTGATTGTTTCTTCAAGCACTGACACACACCATCAACATAAAAAGTAGGGCCACAGCTATCTAATTGATCAGCATGCCTCTTTGAATCTTTCATTTAATAAAAGAATGTGCCTCTTTTGATTTACACAACCTTTTGAAATGATTCCACTTTTTACATGTGTGGTACTGCTGACCTAAAGCTAAGCACATTTCTCTTTTGGGCTCATGGCTGCCTCCACAATTATGAGGCTTGCCACAGGTTTTGCTGACTCACCCCTCTGCTTCACTGAGCATGCTCTGGATTTTACTGGAGCTACCCTGGAATTTGCTAGAAAGGCTCAGGGTTTAACTGAAGCAATCACACCCTTTGGCCTTTATATTTTAACCTGTGCTGCATACTATCAACATTAGCACTGGAAGCATGCATTTCTCATTTGTAAGCATATTTGTGTGCTTCTCTGTGAGCTCATGTATTTGACAAATCTCTATGGCCTTATTCAAAGTTAAATCACTGTCTAGAAGCAAAATCTTTCTCACTGCATCATCTTTAATATCACACACAAGCCTGTCTTTTATCAATTCATCTCTTAAATCACCAGGCTTTTGATCTCTTGTGTAAAATATGTGCCTTTCCATTGTAGTATTCATTTGTGGGTTACACATTTCTCTAAATTTATGTTTTGAACACTCAGGGTCTTCCAGTATTTCAGCTGGTACCACAATATGGGGGTCATCCCCCTCCCCTGTATACACAACTGGGGCATACACAAATGAATGCTCCCTTTTAATGGCTTCTGAACCAGCTAAATTAAGCAGAATATGTGCCTTTGTATATGCGTCTTTGTCAGAAAAAGTAGCCTGAATGAAAATATCATAGTCCAGTTTTCAGCAACATTATTATCAAATACTAGTGCAGCAGGTCTGTCATATCCTTCTGCCACGCCAACAAAATGTTTTTGTAATTATGTTCAAATGCACACACACATATATACCAGGTACTCAAAAAATATTCATCTGCACAACAGTCTCTTTGAAATGACTGTATTTTGCAAAGTAAGTGTACAGTAATACTGCACAAATGTGCAAACACCTTGAACACCTCAGATATCTCGAATAGCTTTAGTCAATATGAAAAAGAAGCAAATAGTGAAATAATATGGTCGTTTTCCATTTTTTATACATTTTATGTGATTGTTATTTCAAGCACTTTTGTAAGCATTTTGAGTATTTCTATCAATATATCATAGTTTCGAATACTTCATTTAATTAGAAAGATGTTCTGAACATTTTGAATACTCCATTTTATATTTGTTGAGTAAAAAATCACTTAAATGAGTTTTAATACCTGGATTTGTCTTTCTGACCTGTTTGCGAATCGTTTGAGCAGGGATGATTCACTCCTTTATATTCCTCCAACTGTAACTACGTGCCTCATGATCTTAAAGAAGAAGTTTTGCTTCGGACCCCTTTCTGACACCATGTCGCTCGTCTTATGTATTCAATAAGATGATGAGGCTTAGTGTTCATTTAAGTAGTTTATTAAACACAAACACATCAGGATGGTAGACTGAAACATTAAACTAAACAAACTAACTAACTGACTGACTACTACACACATACATCCTTTCACTCTGGCTGCTCACTCAAAATGGCGCTCTTGCTTGCACGTGCTCAGTACTTATATGCACATGTTGACTGACTGGAATGACTCTTAAAGGTACAAGGTGTTTGCCTACTGTTGCTATCAGTTTAGGTGTTATTGCTACAGTGTTAACTGTTGATAGTAGCCTGCACACACGCCAAAACTCCCCCATACCCATTCTCTTCTCTTTTATGCTTTTACTTGTCTATTTCTGTCCACTTACCTCTCCTTCTTTTATCATTTTTTTTCCAATCCCATTCTGCCACTAGGTGGCAGTATTGCCTAGAAATTGATAGCCCACCAGCTCTTGTATCTCCAGGAGCTGCTTTCTGTTAGTACATATGCTATCTGAATCCTGCATCTTGTGTTTATAGTGCCCACCTGTGCTGTAAACACAATATAACACGTAGTACATGAGCATTTCTTTCTCTCTTGTGTTTGTAAATGTCTAGTTATTGTGCCGTTAACACATAGTAACACCTTGCACAATTTGTCCTGCTTTTGCCCTCTAAACTAAAGCTGTGCACACCTTCCCAAGGCAATTTCTTTTACTATTTGGAACACCAGGCCCATACCTGGTTTTCCCCCACCCTGCCATAGGATCACTTTGAGTCCCTTTCTACTAGCATACTACCCACCATTCCCACCCACCCCTACTCTCCTTAGGTTTATACTCTCTAAACTCCTCCCATATCACACATTTACCAATCCACTTACCGATCCAATTTCTTCCCCTCCCCTCCAACCAGCCACACCTCCTCCCACTTTAAACTACACCATCTCCTGGACGCTGCCTCTACCAATCTACCTTATTCCCTGCATATTCAACCTCCAACTTCTCATCTCCCTACCCAACAAAACATAACACCTCTACTGTTATTCAGTAACTGTCACCCTACAATTCCTCAGGATGCCCCCTCACTATCTCACCATCCCCCTTCCCCTCCTACTAACCTTGTCTACCTCATACCACACATCACTTCATTACATAACACCATCTACTCTCTCTTATAATCGTTACTCACTCAGCAACCATCACACACCTCAAATCTCCCCCTACCTATTTCCACTCCTACCCTCCAACCTCTTTATATTTAGATTCTATCCTAATGTATCTCTTTCCACTTATGTCAGACCTAGAACTTCCTGTACTGTACACCTTCTCTCCATCTTGCTTAATTTCTTTGACACTCTTCTGTTGGACGGTGACATCCATCCCAACCCAGGACCAACCAGCTCTACCTCTTCCACACATTCTGATTTCACATCATCCTCTCAGTCTTTTCCCCAGTCCCTTCTCCCCCATCTAAATCCCTAAGTATCTTCTCTCTAAATATCCAAAGCATTGTTAACAAAACAAGTGAAATGCACTCTTGGATCCAGTTTAACTCCCCTCATATCTTAACCCTATCTGAAACCTGGTTAAAGCCTCACATCTCTAACTCAGAAATCCTACCCCCTGGCTACAGCATCTATTGTGTAGACAGAGTTAGTAAAAGAGGTGGAGGTGTTGCCATAGTATACTCCAACCAACTTACTATCCCTCCACTCTCAACTTCCTTACCCAGCTTTACTCCAGCAGAAATCCTCATTCTAAACTGCCATCTTAACCCCCATAAAAAAATTGCCATTGTCTCCATCTATAAACCCCCGGTGACAACATTCCTATTCTTGAAAGCTTTCTCTCCAGGCTCTCCCACAATCTTGCCTTTGAACCCATTATACTTGGAGATGTAAATTTTGATTGGGCTTTACTTTCCTCCCCTTCCCCTACTCATGGCCTCAATCTTTATAGCTTCCACCAACTCATAGCCTCTCCTACCAGGACCAACGAAACCTCTACCTCTGGATCTATTATAAACTGTATCCTAACATCCGACCCTTGTATCTATCATAACCCTAGCACACTTCCCAACTCTCTGAGTGAAAACTTCCCCACCTATGTCCATAGGTACTCTCAACAATCACCCAAAGAACACCTCTACAGAGTATGTTGCAATCTGAGTCACTTCGACCCAGACAAGTTTAACTCTACACTGTCCAACATCAACTGGACCTACATTTATAATCTTCCCCCAAATGATGCTGTAACTACCTTCAACAAAATATTTCTAAACATATTAAACCCCATGGCTCCATCCAGAAAAATTAGCGTAAAATAAAACTGTGCCCCCTGGCTCAACAAGCAAATACGTTCTATTATGCACCAGAGGAACAGTGCCTGGAAAGTCTGGGTCAAAAATAAAACCCCTCCCCTACTACAACACTACAATGAACTTAGAAACAAGTGTAAAAAACTAATCATCAGTGATAAAAAAAAACATTTTTTATTTCCAACCATTGCAGTCCACATACCAACCCCAAGAAATTCTGGTCCACTGTTAACACAATGCTCTACCCCAGTACCCCTCCCACCCCTCAACCCCTTCCCCCTCAATACTGCCACTGAAACTGCTGACCTATTAAACAATGACTTCATAGAAACAATCCAAAACCTAACCCAACATAGTCCCAACCCAAAACCGAACCCAACATAGTCCCAACCCAAAACCGAACCCAACATAGTCCCAACCCAAAACCGAACCCAACATAGTCCCAACCCAAAACCGAACCCAACATAGTCCCAAGGCTTCTTCTCTACCTTCACCCCACAGTCCTTCTTCCTCTAATACCTTCTCCTTACAACCTATTCCCACTACCTTCACCCCACAGTCCTTCTTCCTCTAATACCTTCTCCTTACAACCTATTCCCACTACCTTCACCCCACAGTCCTTCTTCACTACCTTCACCCCACAGTCCTTCTTCCTCTAATACCTTCTCCTTACAACCTATTCCCACTACCTTCACCCCACAGTCCTTCTTCCTCTAATACCTTCTCCTTACAACATATTCCCACTACCTTCACCCCACAGTCCTTCTTCCTCTAATACCTTCTCCTTACAACCTATCCCCACTACTTTTATCAAATCCCAACTAAATAAACTCAAACCCTGCTCTCCCTCTGTAGACAATTTACCCCCTCACCTCCTTAAAATTGCTGCCAATTCTATTGCCTACCCAGTCTCTATCCTCATTAATCGGTCCATTACCAATCTGTTGTCCCCAAATTATGGAAATCCTTTTACACAATTCCTGTCCATAAAGGTGGTAACTCCACTAATCCCTCAAACTATTGGCCCATTGCTATACTATCCCCACTTTCCAAAATACTAGAAAAATGTGTTTATTCTCAATTACTCAAATACTTGCTTGCCAATATCTTAACTCCCAGCCAACATGGCTTTAGACCCCATCACAGCACATCTACTGCTCTAGTCTCATTCACCCAACCTGTAGCAGAAGTGCGTAATAACAACATACTTCTTTCTTGTATAGTCCTTGATCTCTCTAAGGCCTTTGATACTGTCTCCCACTCTAAACTGTTAACTAAACTTTCTGACCTTCACCTCTCTACTCCTTCTATAGCCTGGTTCACTTATTATTTATCTAATAGACTACAATCTATATGCTGGCCAACTGTCACTTTCCCATGTCTGCCTATCTACACTGGTGTTCCCCAAGGCTCTATTTTGGGTCCCCTCTTGTTCAATATCTTTACTAATAACTTATACTCTGCTACTAATCTCTTAACACTATTACAATATGCTGACAATTCCACCCTTATTACCACTGCCCAACACTCTTACAATATGCTGACAATTCCACCCTTATTACCACTGCCCAACACTCTTACAATATGCTGACAATTCCACCCTTATTACCACTGCCCAACACTCTTACAATATGCTGACAATTCCACCCTTATTACCACTGCCCAACACTCTTACAATATGCTGACAATTCCACCCTTATTACCACTGCCCAACACTCTTACAATATGCTGACAATTCCACCCTTATTACCACTGCCCAACACACTTACAATATGCTGACAATTCCACCCTTATTACCACTGCCCAACACTCTTACAATATGCTGACAATTCCACCCTTACTACCACTGCCTGCAGTATCCCTGAGCGCCTTACTCTTACCCAGAACACTTTCTCTTCCACTGAAATCTGGCTCACTGATAATCAACTACTCTTAAATCCTAAAAAACGAAACTACTTTTCTTCCTAAAACACTAGCACAGCATAAATCCTCTTTCTCTATCACCTCCCTTAACAATACAAACATCAGACCAGAACCACATACTAAATTACTTGGGGTCACCATCAATGATGAACTAAAATTTGATGTACATATCAATCAACGCATAAAGAAAACCCACCAAAAACTTGGTCTCCTGTTCCGTAATCATAACTTTCTTTCTCCCTCCTCCAAACTTTCCCTAGCCACGTCTCTAATTTTACTATGTTTTCTGTATGCTGCCCCTGTCCTTACTAACCTCCAGTCATCTCTTGTCAGCAAACTAGAGCAAACCTACAATAAAATAGCTTAGTCTGCCTCCAATCTCCTCTATAAATACACCACTGCCTTGCCCTAAAGACTTTGCAATGGCGTGAATTCCCCAAACAACTACTCCTTCCACAGCTGCATATAGCACAGTCTGTTCTTTATAACCCCACCTTCTGCCCCTCTATCTCTAATATTGCAGTACCATACAGCCCCCAATGCCAGCTACGTACATCTGACAAACATCTTCTGGGCACCTATAAACCCTCATAAAATATTGGGAAGTCACTTTACAAATACTCAGTTGCCAGCAGTTAGTAAAGGTTCTGGATATGAAGGAATTCGAAGGCTTTGGCAAGCAGTCACATGGTGCAGGCAGGAAGTGGTGTGAATGGATAGGGATGTAACGCTGGTGGAGGTGATAATGGTATCTAAAAGAATGAAAAAAGGGATTGTGGAGAGAATGAAAAAAGGGATTGTGGAGAGTCTTCTGAAGCACTGTTGAAGACACACTTGTGTAATCTACAGAAAATTTTAAATGAGGTTGATACAGAGGGGGCTCTTCCAGAGTCATTCACCAGGGTGAGTGTTGTCTTACCACCTAAAAGCAGGCAGAATAAAGTGGATCTGAAGAAATACCATCCCATTTCTCTTATTAATTTCGATTTAAAGATCTTAGCCATGACTCCAGTTATTAGCTGGACTAATTTATACAGAAGTTAGTGGAAAATAACTAGATATAAGAATTAAAAGGGGTAGAGCCTTCAAGAGGACAGGACTGGATTGGAATTTTTCTGAAGTATTGACAAGAAGACATTCCAGTTCATACAGGACATTTTTAAGTTTCTTAAGGAAACTGAGTGATGGAAAAAATCAGAAATTTGGTCACAGTGTTGCTTGTCCCTTATAATTCATTTAGTAATAAACTGTGACTTGAGAAATGAGGTTGAACTCAAAAGAGGTACTCACCATGGGGTGCCCCATCACAGAGCTTGTTTTTGTTTGTGATGGAGGGTCTAGGGCATAGAGTTAGGCAGAACCTGCCCATGTTACAATGGAAGTGAAGTGCCCTTAAACTCTTTGTTGATGACTGTTAACAACAAAATAGATTTTCTGCTGCCAGAGATAGGGAATGTGTTTAAGTTTTCATGACTGGAATGTATTTTGGTCAAAACTGTGCATTTTTATATTGGAAAAGTGGAAAGTCCTGTAGGAGAGGATCTGATATCGAGAAACAAGGGAATTAAATACTGAGGTAACAAGGTTTGGTACAAGAAGAATAAGACAGAAAGAATTAATTATGAAGGTGTACTGATGCAAATATTTTGGCTTTTGGGGACATAGTCTGCAAAAGTGAAAGTCCTTGTTGGTAGAGTCAGTATATAGTATAGATAGTGATTCTGCCTAGGGCATTACACTTGTTAAGGCACATATCTGTTAATGAATATAGTAAGCGGATTCACAATATCCAGACTTACTGGGACCAGTTTATGCATTATAGCAGAGGCAGTAGAATTACCAAGGGCAGGTTAATGGTTTCTAGAAAGTTAGGAGGATAGGGTATGCTGGCAGACTAGGCCTCATTTCTGATAAGATTCATAGATTCATAGCTACAGAGATATCCCAAGGCCACTGAGTCTCATGACCATTCATGCCTTGCCAGTACCCTCCCTCAGGCCACACTGCCTTTCTACAGGAGGGCCATGCCAGTCAATCCCAGCATAAATTTCTGGATACCCATCTAGGCATCTAGGTTATGCTGGAAGGAAAATAGTGAGTCACACTTTTTGACATGTAGGAGACATTTATTCCAGATGTCTGTAATGCACAAAGTTATAAACTTGCCCGTCCACCATGATTTTTTTTATCTGTTGGTGAATATTTAGGTCCCTGATTCTAGTATTGGCAGAGATGCTGGATTTGCAGAGAAACAGGAGGTCCAGGATTACTGGGTTTCTAATAGCGCTCTAAGCGAGATAGAGATCTCCAGTGAAAAGTTTGCAAGACACTGAATAAACAGATAGAGCTTCCAGCCTCTCTTGGTAGCGCAGGCATTTTAGGCGTTTGATCTTTTTGGTTAGAAACCTTTAGAGCCTTTCCATTTCTTTGTTAAGTTTAATGATATACTTCCCAAAAGGGACACTGTACTCAGTAAATGGTCTGATTAATGTTGAGTATAAGGGAGTTATTGCCTCTTTAGAACTTAATTAGCTGGGCAAAATAACTGCTGTCACATGACAGTGAAAAGAGAAGGCGCTATCAACCCAAGTACTGAGGTCCCTGACTACTTTTTCATTTTGTAGTGGTCTTTTGTCTATGCAGTATGATAAGGGGAAGTGTTGTCTACCAATTTGATTATACTTATATTTTCAGTATTTAGTTTGAGTCCATTTTAGTACCAAGAGTTTACCAGGAGGAGTTCATTCTGGAGGGTTTGTGTATTACAGGGTGACTTAACAACAACCTCCAGTTTACAGTCATCTGCAGAGGTTGTGGTTTTTCTGCTTGGAGATCACAGAAGTGAATACCAAAAAGCAGAGCTCCCTGCACCAAGCCATGAGGAACACCCCTGGTTAATGTCATATTTTCAGATGAGGCACCTACAACTCGCACTGTGGGGGTTCTGTCTATAAGCCAATTTGCATTCCATCTTACCACATATGGGCTCATTTTTAAAGCATTCAGCTTTTGTATGATTCCAGCATGGAGAATAGTGTCAAGGGCCATAGCCAGGTCAAGATATACTGCATTTACTGCATGGCTTCCATCAACAGGCTCTGTAACCCTTTTGAAGAAGTCTGCTAGATTACATACACAGGACCTACCCTACAGAAAGCCAAACTGTTGGGGTCGAGTTTAACAGCATTTTTGATATCACAATTCATGAGGTCAGTTATACTACATTTCATGGCTTTGCAGATAAGGCTTATAAGGCTGAGAGGTTTGTAATGACCCCGGTTTATTGTAAGGCTATCCTCATGAAGGGATATGAAGACTCAGGTGCTGAATTTACTAAGAATAGTAGAAAGAGATGGGAGGCAGGACAAGGAATTTGGTCCAAAGGGTGGAATGCATTCCTCTAGGATGGATTACTAGGAAAAGAAAAATACCCACAACCTTCTACAGTAGACAAATGGCTAATGGTTCATAGGTTAGTACTAGGCTAACTGCCCTCGTGGGCCATTTTAAGCCTAGCCAATTACCCCATGTGAGAATCAAACCCTGCACCTTGCATCTGCAAGGTAAACAACCTAACATTATGCCAGCCTCCCACCCCAATGAGATTTCATTAATGTTTTGTTATGGGCAATCCAGAGGTCAAGGTCATGGGAAGGCCTATCAGATGGAGAGTCAGGCAGAAAAGTGTGGTGTTATGGGATAGAGGACTCTGTGCACTTAAGCCCAATGAGACAGGTCACTATATTCTCCAGGAATTAAATAGTTTTAAGTGTAGGTAATGTGTAGCAGAAATTGAATGGCTACAATTTCATCAAATGAAAATCATAATTAAATGCTGTATGAGTGGGGAGAGATTTTTGACTTAGTACATAGAACCAGAATATTTTATTTGATATGAATCAAAACATGATCACGAAATGCAATAGTAAATGTAGTTTTATGAAAAATACATATAAGCTATAGACATAATTAGACTGCAGTGAACTTGAGCAAAATTGTACCTTCACCAAGGATGATTCCACAATACGAGCAAAAGATGACTGACTTTAACAATTGGCTTAGTTTCTGGTGTCATTCTAAGGGGACACCATATTTCTCAGCATGGGAAAATATGGTTAACAAACCATGTTGCTTTGCTAAGGATGGTCTGCCCCTATCTCTTCTAGGTTTTCAAATATTAACTAAATATTGTCCTCCCCAGAACCTTTGTAGGCAACAACAGGTTGACAAACCTTCTAACGTTGCAAAATCAACCCATGGAAATCTACAGGTGTTACTGTTCAATGCCAGGAGACTAAACAAGAAGCTCACTCCCTCCAAGCTCTCTTCACCCTGCAAAATACAGACATCTTTGCAGTTACTGAGACATAGTTTAAAGCCACAGAGAGTACCTCAGCAGTGCAAGGTCTCAGTGCCTTCAACACATTTAGACCAGCAACTACACAGACAGGGACTAAAGGTGGAAGTGTCATGATCTACATCAGTAACAAGCAGACCTCTAGGTTGGTAACAGGGAGTAAAGGTGGAGGTGTCATGATCTACATCAGTAATAAGCAGACCTCTAGGTTGGTAACAGGGACTAATGGTGGTGCTGTCATGATCTACATCAATAACAAGCAGACCTCTAGGTTGGTAACAGGGACTAAAGGTGGGGGTGTCATGATCTACATCAGTAACAAGCAGACCTCTAGGTTGGTAACAGGGACTAAAGGTGGGGGTGTCATGATCTACATCAGTAACAAGCAGACCTATAGGTTGGTAACAGGGACTAAAGGTGGGGGTGTCATGATCTACATCAGTAACAAGCAGACCTCTAGGTTGGTAACAGGGACTAAAGGTGGGGGTGTCATGATCTACATCTGTAACAAGCAGACCTCTAGGTTGGTAACAGGGACTAAAGGTGGGGGTGTCATGATCTACATCAATAACAAGCAGACCTCTAGGTTGGTAACAGGGACTAAAGGTGGGGTGTCATTATCTACATCAATAACAAGCAGACCTCTAGGTTGGTAACAGGGACTAAAGGTGGGGGTGTCATTATCTACATCAATAACAAGCAGACCTCTAGGTTGGTAACAGGGACTAAAGGTGGGGGTGTCATTATCTACATCAATAACAAGCAGACCTCTAGGTTGGTAACAGGGACTAAAGGTGGGGTGTCATGATCTACATCAATAACAAGCAGACCTCTAGGTTGGTAACAGGGACTAAAGGTGGGGGTGTCATGATCTACATCAGTAACAAGCAGACCTCTAGGTTGGTAACAGGGACTAAAGGTGGGGTGTCATTATCTACATCAATAACAAGCAGACCTCTAGGTTGGTAACAGGGACTAAAGGTGGGGGTGTCATTATCTACATCAGTAACAAGCAGACCTCTAGGTTGGTAACAGGGACTAAAGGTGGGGTGTCATGATCTACATCAATAACAAGCAGACCTCTAGGTTGGTAACAGGGACTAAAGGTGGGGGTGTCATGATCTACATCAATAACAAGCAGACCTCTAGGTTGGTAACAGGGACTAAAGGTGGGGGTGTCATTATCTACATCAGTAACAAGCAGACCTCTAGGTTGGTAACAGGGACTAAAGGTGGGGGTGTCATGATCTACATCAGTAACAAGCAGACCTCTAGGTTGGTAACAGGGACTAAAGGTGGGGTGTCATGATCTACATCAGTAACAAGCAGACCTCTAGGTTGGTAACAGGGACTAAAGGTGGGGTGTCATGATCTACATCAGTAACAAGCAGACCTCTAGGTTGGTAACAGGGACTAAAGGTGGGGGTGTCATGATCTACATCAATAACAAGCAGACCTCTAGGTTGGTAACAGGGACTAAAGGTGGGGGTGTCATTATCTACATCAATAACAAGCAGACCTCTAGGTTGGTAACAGGGACTAAAGGTGGGGGTGTCATGATCTACATCAATAACAAGCAGACCTCTAGGTTGGTAACAGGGACTAAAGGTGGGGGTGTCATGATCTACATCAATAACAAGCAGACCTCTAGGTTGGTAACAGGGACTAAAGGTGGGGGTGTCATGATCTACATCAATAACAAGCAGACCTCTAGGTTGGTAACAGGGACTAAAGGTGGGGGTGTCATTATCTACATCAGTGACAAGCAGACCTCTAGGTTGGTAACAGGGACTAAAGGTGGGGGTGTCATTATCTACATCAGTAACAAGCAGACCTCTAGGTTGGTAACAGGGACTAAAGGTGGGGGTGTCATGATCTACATCAGTAACAAGCAGACCTCTAGGTTGGTAACAGGGACTAAAGGTGGGGTGTCATTATCTACATCAATAACAAGCAGACCTCTAGGTTGGTAACAGGGACTAAAGGTGGGGGTGTCATTATCTACATCAATAACAAGCAGACCTCTAGGTTGGTAACAGGGACTAAAGGTGGGGTGTCATTATCTACATCAATAACAAGCAGACCTCTAGGTTGGTAACAGGGACTAAAGGTGGGGGTGTCATTATCTACATCAATAACAAGCAGACCTCTAGGTTGGTAACAGGGACTAAAGGTGGGGTGTCATGATCTACATCAATAACAAGCAGACCTCTAGGTTGGTAACAGGGACTAAAGGTGGGGGTGTCATTATCTACATCAATAACAAGCAGACCTCTAGGTTGGTAACAGGGACTAAAGGTGGGGGTGTCATGATCTACATCAATAACAAGCAGACCTCTAGGTTGGTAACAGGGACTAAAGGTGGGGGTGTCATGATCTACATCAGTAACAAGCAGACCTCTAGGTTGGTAACAGGGACTAAAGGTGGGGGTGTCATGATCTACATCAGTGACAAGCAGACCTCTAGGTTGGTAACAGGGACTAAAGGTGGGGGTGTCATGATCTACATTAGTAACAAGCAGACCTCTAGGTTGGTAACAGGGACTAAAGGTGCAGGTGTCATGATCTACATCAGTGACAAGCAGACCTCTAGGTTGGTAACAGGGACTAAAGGTGGGGGTGTCATTATCTACATCAATAACAAGCAGACCTCTAGGTTGGTAACAGGGACTAAAGGTGGGGGTGTCATGATCTATATTAGTAACAAGCAGACCTCTAGGTTGGTAACAGGGACTAAAGATGGGGGTGTCATTATCTACATCAATAACAAGCAGACCTCTAGGTTGGTAACAGGGACTAAAGGTGGGGGTGTCATGATCTACATCAATAACAAGCAGACCTCTAGGTTGGTAACAGGGACTAAAGGTGGGGGTGTCATTATCTACATCAATAACAAGCAGACCTCTAGGTTGGTAACAGGGACTAAAGGTGGGGTGTCATGATCTACATCAGTCACAAGCAGACCTCTAGGTTGGTAACAGGGACTAAAGGTGGGGGTGTCATTATCTACATCAATAACAAGCAGACCTCTAGGTTGGTAACAGGGACTAAAGGTGGAGGTGTCATGATCTACATAAGTCACAAGCAGACCTCTAGGTTGGTAACAGGGACTAAAGGTGGGGGTGTCATTATCTACATCAATAACAAGCAGACCTCTAGGTTGGTAACAGGGACTAAAGGTGGGGGTGTCATGATCTACATCAGTGACAAGCAGACCTCTAGGTTGGTAACAGGGACTAAAGGTGGGGGTGTCATTATCTACATCAATAACAAGCAGACCTCTAGGTTGGTAACAGGGACTTAAGGTGGGGGTGTCATTATCTACATCAGTAACAAGCAGACCTCTAGGTTGGTAACTGGGAGTAAAGGTGGAGGTGTCATGATCTACATCAGTAATAAGCAGACCTCTAGGTTGGTAACAGGGACTAATGGTGGGGGTGTCATTATCTACATCAGTAACAAGCAGACCTCTAGGTTGGTAACAGGGACTAAAGGTGGGGGTGTCATGATCTACATCAATAACAAGCAGACCTCTAGGTTGGTAACAGGGACTAAAGGTGGGGGTGTCATTATCTACATCAGTAACAAGCAGACCTCTAGGTTGGTAACAGGGACTAAAGGTGGGGGTGTCATTATCTACATCAATAACAAGCAGACCTCTAGGTTGGTAACAGGGACTAAACGTGGGGGTGTCATTATCTACATCAATAACAAGCAGACATCTAGGTTGGTAAACAGGATTACATGCTAGAATTTATCCACATACAGATTACCATAGACAAAGTCCCATACCATATACTATCAAGACATAGGTCAATCTGTACGTCCCAAGAAACACATTGCTCATACTTAAGCATACTAGAGACACTCACCATTCAACCAAATGCCATATTTGTGGGGGACTTTAATTACCACTGGATAATCTGGAAATCCAACAAAACCTCAAATTTTATGCACAGAGTTTCCTGGACGTTGTAAAAAAACACTTCAGATCAGATAGGTCATTCGTCCACTACAGGTGCACACATATTGGACCTGGTCACAAATATGGGAAAATGCTGCACCACTCCCAGTGTCATGTCCACTCTGGGAACGTCAGATCACAAAGCAGTTTCCTTTGAAATAAAAATCAATTCTTCGACTCCAAAAAAACCCTGCAACATTTAAGAACTATTCCATGCAAACTTCTTTTTATTAAGGAATAACTTCTCAAACTTTCAATCCCCTCCAAACCCAGATAACAAAGCAGCATATGTGGAATTGTTCATAGAAAGTCTTTACGACCATGTGAATGGTAGTACTGAAGCTGCTGGACCTACCAGAATTAAGCACAAAACAATCACTAAAAATCAAATCACCCTGGTAAAATCCAAAATTAAACAGGTTTCACAATAAAAGAAAAAAAGTCATAACTAAAATTAGGAATAGTAACACTCAAAATGATAAAAACTCTCTCATCAAACTAAATAAACAACTAAGAGGGCTAATTAAGTCCAGGAAAGCCATTGTTGAGGTAAAGATAGCTTAGCAGGGCAAGGACATCCATAAGGACTTCTTTAGTTATGTCAGAAACCACAAAGGCAGCATGCAACAGTGTGCCGAACTGATTGTCAATGGACCCATGTTGATGGAGTTGAGAGCAATAGCAAACTTACTAGCCAACAAATTCTGAATGCTAATTAAGCATTTCTGTTGACAGGCATATGCTAATTAGCCAAGTGCTATCTCCCTGGAGCCCTCTTCAGGAAGGTATCTACACAGCCAAGTTATTCAAGAAAGATCTCATCCATGTAGAACAGCATGGTCATCCACACCATGTTATAATGGTGATCTTGGCCAAATGGACATGATCAACTCCTGAACACAAACATGATCGGGGAGCACTAGATACCAGGACTTACATTTAAAGTGCCAGAATGGCACTAATATCAAAATGAGATTGGGAGTGAGGGGAATCGTTGAACGACAGAGATCAAAGTGCTATACCAGCATCAATGTTACAATAGGGAGTGGATGGGGGATACACTAGACCACCAGGGATACATCAGTAAAGTGTCATATTGGCACTAATGCTACTAATAAAAATGGAGAGGACCATCAGACACCACTGATTAATGCACAATGTGCCATACTGGCATCAACGTTGCAACAAGAAATGGGGTGAGGGATACACAAGACCACCAGGGTTACATCAGTATCATGCTGTACTGGCACCAATGTTACTCTGGGAACAGGGGGCATGCCATCAGACACCTAGGAATACTTCAAGTGGTGTGAAAACACCAATGTACCAATGTTACTGTGGGGATCGGGGGAATGGCTATACTAGACACCAGGGAATAGTCCATAATGTACCTTAAGGCACAGAACAGCATAATGGGGATGGGTGGCACAAGACACACTCAAAAGTGCCATAATGTCACCTATGGTAGCATGGAGATTGGGGGTGTGGAGGGAACCATTGGACACCTGTGATGAAGGTAAAGGGACTGTGATGTCTGTGTGTGTGTGTGTGTGTGTGTGTGTGTGTGTGTGTGTGTGTGTGTGTGTGTGTGTGTGTGTGTGTGTGTGTGTGTGTGTGTGCATGCGTGTATATGTGTGTTCGTTTGTGTACATCTGTGAGAGAGAGACTGGATGGGGGGATTCTACTGCCTACACAAGCAGCAGGTTACTAGCACGATGTGCAGATAAGCTCACTCTTTCAATGGTGTATATGTGTGTGTGTGTGTGTCTGTGTGTGTGTGTGTGTGTGTGTGTGTGTGTGTGTGTGTGTGTGTGTGTGTGTGTGTGTGTGTGTGTGTGCATGTGTGTGTGTGTCTGTCTGTCTGTCTGTCTGTCTGTGCAGAGTTGTAGCTGGTTAATCTGGTGCCTTGTCCTATTGCACTTAAGGACCAAAAAAAAAAAAAAACTTCAGAACTGGGGAAAAAAAGCATCTCTTCCTACTATTAGCAAAAGCAGTATCAACATTAAATTCTGTACAGTCATTCAGGCCTCTAGCACCGTGCACCTGGGGTGGCTTCTCCATTTACCCCACAATTGCTATGCTTGTGTGTTTGCGTGTGTGTGTGTGTGTGTGTGTGTGTGTGTGTGTGTGTGTGTGTGTGTGTGTGTGTGTGTGTGTGTGTGTGTGTATCTCGTAATGGACTGCTGCCCTATTTGGTTTCAGTTGTACTGACTATATACATAGGTTCACAGGTAAGTACTAGTCTTGCTGCTCTTGCAAGGCCATTTCAAGCCTAGCCAATTTCCTTTTTGTGCTCAAATGAACCCATCTCATTTGGTTCAAGACCTGCCTTACCCATCCCATGGTTGATAATTATATATTACCCCTAATGAGAATAACTGGAATCATATCATAGATAAGTTGAGGGGACCCATGCATGGGATAAAGCATTTAAGGAGCTACCTCTGACTATTAGGTTCATAGGTAGGTACTAGGCTATTGGTCCTTGGGCCTATACAAGCCTAGCCAAAACTGCCACCCAAGAAAATTATTTTCCTGTGCCCCTGTCAAGCAGAACCACAGAAGTGATCCCCGGGGTGAATTTTTTATTAGCCATCCAATCATCAAGATTTTTCTTGAAGAGTGCTAATGGGGAGCTCTGTTTGACATAGATAGGTAGTCTGTTCCAGAGTATGGGAAGTCTCTGGGACAGGAATCTATCCCTCCAGCATATTCTGTTTATTGTGGTGACAAGGGTTAGGTCCCTAGAGCATGTAGCTTGGAGGGATTGGGATTTCTTTAAGTGGAGAAAATTTACTCAGGACACTAAGGATAATCACAAGGCTTTCTTTAGTTATGTTAGGAACCTGGGTGGGAATTCCCAGATATGCTCAGAATTAGTCCAAAATGACAAAAAATACACCGAACCCACAAACATTGCCAACATCCTAGCTGGCAGGTTCAGCGCAAACTTCTCCCCACCAAAAGGGCAAATATCTATCCCAGCAGAGTGCTGCCCCCCTGACATCTCAGATGCTCAGGTAAGAGCTGCCCTCTCCAAAGCAAAAAACACAGCATCAATGGGATCAGACGGTGTCCCAGGCTGCGTCCTACATGAACTCCAAGAAGAGCTAAACCCAAACATAAAACTACTGTTCAATCTCAGCCTTACTACAGGATATGTACCCAAAGAGTGGCGTACAGCAACAGTGGTCCCTCTCCACAAAGGTGGTGCCTCAACGGATCCTGGAAACTATCGCCCCATAAGCCTGACTAGCTTGGTCTGCAAAGCTATGGAAAGGATCATCATGGACCTCATAAATAAAGATATTGGGGACCTATAGACACTGGATCCTGCCCAGTTCGGCTTTTTAAGGGCAGATCCTGCCTCTTAAACCTGGTCGATTTCTTTGAAACAGTCACCAAGGCCATTGACGAGGGAAGGTGGTCCACACAGCCTACCTGGACCTCAAAAGCCTTCGATACAATACCCCACTCGGCATTATAGATAAGCTCACCAGCTTAAATATAAACCACTATGTCACTAGATGGGTTGCAAACTGGCTCAAGGACAGAACCCACATGGTTAGAATTGCTGGAGCCATGTCAGACTCCAAACCAGTTACAAGTGGCGCCCACAAGGCTCAGTCCTGGGACCTCTTGTTTGGTATATATTTCTCAGAGGTACAGGCCAACACGGAAGGACTGTGGCTGACCAAATTCGCAGATGACTGCAAACTGGGCACCATAATCGACTCTCCAGCTGACACAAGCATCCTCCAAAAGGGCCTCATAGAAACAGACAACTGGTGCCAGAGCCATGGCCTCAAACTAAACGCTAAAAAGTGTATAGTCATCCCTTTGGCAAAAACAGTGTCTACAAATTACCACATAGGTGGTAATCCATTAAGTACAGAAGAAGTAATTAGGGACCTGGGGACCCAAGTTAATAGCAATCTTTCATTTGACAACCACGTGGCCAAAGCGGTTAGAAAAACATTTTATATAGCCCACCTAATCATGAAGGGATTCACATCTAGATCAGGGGAGGTCATCGTGCCTCTTTACTCATCCCTCATCATGCCCATAATTGAGTACAATGCCCCTTTTGGGATGTACCTTACCAGACACCTGCAGCAACTGGAAAGACCCCAAAAGTACCTCACCAAGAGGATCAAAGGGCTCAAACAGATGCCATATGCTGCCCGGTTAAAGAAACTCCAGCTCTACTCAGTGCCTGACATATAAAGCCATGTCCAACCCAGAATTAATGGACATGCTGCACCTCAGAAAATCCAAATCCCATCGAGCTACACGCTCGAGAGACTTGAACCTCAGCACTTGAAATAAATAGGACATGCTGGAGGGACGGACTCATAACCCAGAGGCTCCCTTCACTCTGGAATAAAATCCCAGTCCAGGTTAGGCAGAGTCCCTCATTGACTCTCTTCAAGAGGAATCTTGATGAGTGGATGGGAGATCATAGGTTTACCCTGGGTATCACTTCTGTGTCACTGTGAGACAGAGGCACAGTATACTAACCTCGAAAAAGGGCATAGCAAAATTAATTTAAAATGGGTGGCGAAAGCCAAACACACTCTGGCTAGGCTTATAAATGCCCTAGGGCAGATAGCCTAGTATGAACCTATGAACCTATTTAGTCAGTCCATGCAGGACATGTTGTTTAGGCCTTGTATTCTTTTAGTAAGGTGTCTCTGTGGGAGTTCCAGTAACATGAATAGGCTCCACCTCCTCTGCACCCCTGAAATGGATTATGTCACTAATTAGGTAATAAATTAATGAGTGAATAAAGAACCCAGAAAATGTATTTAATTGAAGGGGATGTAACATGTATTTTTAAATAAATTTTAAGTTAAT
>NC_056736.1:779603805-779631946 GCF_019279795.1 Protopterus annectens | reverse complement strand
GTACAGCTTCTGCAGGGTTTTCGTTCTGCCTTTGATATCCTCTAGGCTGGTGAACGGGTTGCTGCTGGCATCCCTTCTGAAGGGTTTCCGATAACTATCTTCTTTATTTTTTGATCTTTGCCTTGCAACCTGATAGAATTTCTTTGTGCCAACTGCTGAGTCATTTTCCAGAAGCTGGTAGATTGCTTCTGATGCCTTATTAAGTGCAAATATTAGGAAGGATTCTATATAGATGAGGACTTGTTGGGATGCAGTGAGGTCAATCTTCAAAGACAACTGTATGAGTCGGGCATTAGTAAAAGGCTAGGAGCTAAAGGTAAAGAATTTACAAGACAGGTAAGGAGTGGTATGGTATGGGACAACAGGGAAAATTATACACTCCTAAAGGAGAAACTTTAAAGATGTAATGACTCAAATACATGAGTATGACACCACAGTAGTTGATACAGGTATTTCTGATGGACTGTGGGAAAACGTATTGGAAGGTATTTAGTGTGAAACTTAGGGATTTGGTTTCTGGCAGATAAGGAATCCAGATCACTATGAGGAATTTCAAAATTCAAAATTAACAGCAATTAACGGTGATCTCAGTGTTGTGGAAGATTCTGAGATAGTTACAGTTTTTTTTGGGGGGGGGTATAAAATTAATGAAGATAAAACAAAGGCTATAGCTATAAACTATCTACCCACACATGAACTGGTTCAGCAATACCCATATTTATGGGAACACAATAAAATGATGGATTCAGGAGTATGGATTAAAAAGGATTCTGTTATGGTGGTTAACAACATGGGGGATGAGATTATACAAAAGACAATACAAAAACTGAGAAACTGAGAGCCCTTGCCTATGTATATGGATAGCAAGATACAACCAGTAAAAATGCTTTTAGTCCCTTTAATTTTATATACAGATCAGGCATATTTTTTCAACCAGAGGAGAAGTTGCAGATAAGCAGCAGAGAGCTAAAAGAGTGACTTTCTACCAGATATAAGTATTTTTTGTGGCTTTCCCACTGTTATTAAGCTAGCGACTGCATTTCACCTGTTTTACTGCTACTTTAAGTGATTTCTGCATTTTACACTCTTTATTGCACTTTAAGTTACTAATTGTTGCAAATTGTTTCTGTAGGCTACACACTAAAGTGTGCTAGCCGATTTACAGCATTTATAGCATTTACTGTCTGTTTTTTTCCTTGTCTCTGTAATAAAACAAAAAGGTCTCTTGTTTTCCCACCTTGCTGAACTAGAGTAGTCCAGTTTCAGAGTTGCTGATCCCTGGGCTTTGTTTTTAGTTCCTGTTACTGATCCATTGCCTTATTAGGAAGGAGGGAAGTTTCTTTGCTTACCAGTGGGAGTGGGAAGCACTGAGCGGCCTTTTTGTCCGATTTGGTGAAGTTTCAGCCAGAAACTAGTAGTCCATTGGTCGCTTTTGGGCCAATTCCAGCTCCCTTCAGCCCCTGCTATAAAACACGCTAACGCTAAGCAGCGTTAGCCGATTTAAGCCAGTGAGTTGCCACTGTTGCACACAAGAGCAGCGGTGGTTAAACAAGGTTAAACTATTCGGGCCATCTAAATTCCACTCTTCAAATTTTCCCTAGAACTACCTTCCTCGAGCTGTACTGCTGATCTAACCAGCATATCCTATAACTGAAAAGTTCATCTCTACTTGATTCCCAAGTAGACTATTCTCTATCTGTAAAGCCTAGCACTTACTCTACAGTACTTGCACCTTGATAAAGCCTCTTATTATAGATAGTACCCCACCAGCCTAAAACCCACTTCCTGGAGTCCTTTGAAAGTCTCTCTTTATCTACTACTTAGTATGTCGAGGGATCAGTTGCTAGTGTCCTCTCCAGCTCAACTGGTGAACCTGGGAATATTGAGGCAATGTTACAATTGCCTCATGTACACAGACAATCCTCTCCTTCTCTCACAAAACACAAATACATGCGAGAGATGCAACTATACGGCCAAACTGGAGGCTGAGCTCTCTCAACATAGGACTGGCAAGGCCAGACAGGAGGAGAAGGTAACCACACACAATACATACCCAGTCACACATGGTACCATCACAACTTCAAATCATACACATACTCACACAAAGACATACTCAGAGGTTCTGATCAAAAATTTACCAAAACAGCAGAGGCCACCAAAGCAGACACCCAAACAACTACCACCTCATGACCCAACACATGCAACACATAGAACACACAGTCAGAGTGTCAAACAGTCACAGCCCTTAAGGCCAAACAAAATGCCAGACACACTTGTCATTGGTGACTCCATAGTCAGACACACTGACGTCCCGCTCACCAGACTGAGAAAGGAGAAGGTCACAGTAAGCTGCCTGTCGGGCGCTAGAATCCGCCACATAACGCAAGCACTCAGGTCTCTCAACAGCAGGTACAAGTATGACTCAGTCATTGTCCACGCTGGTGTCAACGACCTGAGACGTACCTCCTTGGACTACATGAAAAGGGACATCGAGGAGCTCTCTGATTATGTAGCCCAGGCAGGTATGACCCTGACCTTGAGCAGTATCCTACCTTCACCTAGAATGATGCCACAATACAGTGATAAGATGATCAGCTTTAATAATTGGCTTAAATTCTGGTGTCATTCAAAGGGGATCCAATGTCCGTCTGCCTGAGATGACATGCTGGACAAGCCACGCTGCTTCGCAAGGGATGGCTTGCACCTGTCACCGCTGGGCTTCCGGATATTGGCAAAGGCTCTTGCCACCCCCATAGTGCCTTTTTTAGGTAAGGCTCAAATTCTAAACCTACCACCCTAGAACACCAAAAAGGAAAAAAACTAAGGGTAATGCTGCTCAATGCCAGAAGTTTCAATCTCAAGATGCACGCACTCGAGGCCCTTCTCAATATGGAGAACATCGATGTCTGTGCTGTGACAGAAACTTGGTTCAAGGCTCCTGAGAGCACCCCAGCACTAACAGGTTTCACCTCATATCATGCGTTCCGGCCCCAAAATCCGGACAACACCAAGAAAGGAGGGTGTCCATATTCATAAAGGACACCCACACCTCAAGGTTGGTGGCAATGCCGCGATGCATCGGAGACCATCCAGGTGCAATTAACCATAGGCAAGACTGCTCTGCAATTTGTAGCATGTTACAGGCCACCCTCTCAAACTCAGGAACCTCACATGGCCTTCCTGAAAACATTGGAGGGATAAATGTATCTCAAACACCATCATACTAGATGACTTCAACTACCCTAATATAGACTGGGAACACTACTCAAGCCCGAACACTCTAACCAAAGATTCCTGGAGTTCATAAACTCAAATGCCATGGAACAACTAGTCACCATCCCCACAAGAGGAGAAAACATACTTGATCTCATCATCACGAACATGGGATCAAAATGTTCAACACCGGAAGTATACCCTCACTGGTAGAGATCAGATCATAAACTAATCTCGCTGGAGGTCCTCATCCCGCCCCACCTGAAACAAAAAAAGACCACAGTGAAAAACTTCTCAAAAGCCGATTTCACACTTCTAAAACTAGTGTGGTCTCCTTTAAGGCCCCTGAGCCAGTGGTAAACATTACTCAAACCGCTGAATCACTTACAAATGCCTTCTACCAGCACCTACAGGACTGCATGGATCAGGCAATCCCAAACAAAACTAAGACTCTCTGTACCAAAGGCAAGCGTCCAGTCTGGTGGACCCCAGCCATAAGCAAGCTCTACAACAAAAGGAGGAAGCTACTACAAGATAGAGCAAAATCCCTGAAAGGTAAGACACCTTTGATCATTATAAGTAAAAAACTAAGAGCTCTCATAAAATCATCTAAGGCAAATTTTGAGAGAAAAATCTTCAAGGACTCTAAAGACAATCATAAGGCCTTCTTTAGCTATGTTAGAAACCTAGGAGGAAACTCCCAGATATGCTCAGAATTAGTTCAAAATGATGTGAAAATTACTGAACCTACACACATTGCCAACATACTGGCTGACAGGTTCAGTGCAAACTTCTCTCCCCCAAAAGGAGAGATATCTCTTCCAGAGGATTGTAGCCCCCCCAAACATCTCCAACGCCCAGGTGAGAACTGCCCTCACTAAGGCAAAACACAGCATCCATGGGACGGATGGTGTCCCGGCTGTGTGCTTCACGAACTCAACGAGGAATTAAACCCACAGTTAGGACAGCTGTTTAATCTTAGCCTCACCTCAGGATCGTGCCCAAGGAGTGGTGCACGACTGTGGTCCCACTTCATAGGCGGTGCCACCACAGACCCTGGAAATTACCGCCCATTAGCTTGACAAGCCTTATCTGCAAAGCCATGGAGAGGATCATAATGGAACTCATAAATAAAGACATAGGAACTTGCAGACTTTGGATCCAACCCAGTTTGGCTTTGTCAAAGGCAGATCCTGCCTCTTAAACTTGGTTGACTTTTTCAAGACAGTCACCAAGGCCATTGATGAGGAAAGGCAGTCCATACAGCCTACCTCGACCTGGCAAAGGCCTTGACACAATACCCCACTCAGGTATCATCGAAAAACTCATCAGCTTGAATGTAAACCCATACATCACAAGATGGGTTGCAAACTGGCTAAGTGACAGAACCCACAGGGTCAGAGTTGCTGGAGCCATGTCAGACTCAAAGCCTGTCACAAGTGGTGTCCCACAGGGCTCAGTCCTGGGTCCACTCTTGTTCGGCATCTACTTTTCTGAAGTACAAGCAAACACAGGAGGGTTATGGCTGACAAAGTTTGCAGATGACTGCAAACTGGGCCATAGTCGAAAACACATCTGACACAGATATCCTCCAGAAGGGCCTCACAGAAATGGATAACTGGTGCCAGAGCCATGGCTTGAAGTTAAACGCCAAAAAATGCATAGTCATACCCTTCGGGAAAAACAAGGTTACCCCTAACTACCATATAGGTGGCAATCCAATGAGCACAGAAAAAGTCATCAGGGATCTGGGGACCCAGGTTGACAGTAGCCTTTTGTTTGACACTCATGTTGCTAAAGTAGTTAGGAAAACCTTCTATATCGCCCACCTGATCATGAAGGGATTCACATCTAGATCAAGGGAGGTCATCGTCCCCCTGTACTCATCACTCATTAGACCTATGATTGAGTACAATGCCCCGTTCGGAATGTATCTGACCAGACACCTGCTGCAGCTTGAAAGGCCCCAAAAGTTCGTCACCAAAAGGATAAAGGGTCTCAAAAATATGTCTTATGCTGCCCGACTGAAAGAACTCCAGCTCTATTCAGTCTCATACCGCTTGCTCAGAGGTGACCTGTGCCTGACATATAAGGCCATGTCAAACCCAGATTTGATGAATATGCTTCACCTCAAAAAATCTAGATCCCTCAGAACCACAAGGGCGGGAGACTTAAACCTTGACACGGTTATAAATAGAACGTGCTTGAGGGACAGATTCATCACCCAGAGACTCCCTATGCTGTGGAACAAAATCCTGGTACATGTGAGGCAGAGCACCTCTCTGGCCTTGTTCAAGAGGAATCTTGACCAATGGATGGGAGATCGCAGATATCAGTGTCACTGCTTGACAGAGGCACAGCAAAATGATAGGCATAGTTTTTATTCAAACTAAAGGGGTGGCGAAAGCCGCATAACTATGGGCTAGGCTTATAAATGCCCGTGATCTCATCTGTGTCTGCTGGTGTCATTGACTTCATTTTATTTTTCTCAGTCTGGTTCTAACTTCTTCTGTGGTGGGCTCCTCTTTCAGTTTCACTAGAGGCTACGTATGGGGGAGTACAGCTTCTGCAGGGTTTTCCTTCTGCCTTTGATATCCTCTAGGCTGGTGAGCGGGTTGTTGCTGGCATCCCTTCTGAAGGGTTTCTGATAACTATCTTCTTTATTTTTTTATCTTTGCCTTGCAACCTGATAGAATTTCTTTGTGCCAACTGCTGAGTCATTTTCCAGAAGCTGGTAGATTGCTTCTGATGCCTTATTAAGTGCAAATATTAGGAAGGATTCTATATAGATGAGGACTTGTTGGGATGCAGTGAGGTCAATCTTCAAAGACAACTGTATGAGTCGGGCATTAGTAAAAGGCTAGGAGCTAAAGGTAAAGAATTTACAAGACAGGTAAGGAGTGGTATGGTATGGGACAACAGGGAAAATTATACACTCCTAAAGGAGAAACTTTAAAGATGTAATGACTCAAATACATGAGTATGACACCACAGTAGTTGAGACAGGTATTTCTGATGGACTGTGGGAAAACGTATTGGAAGGTATTTAGTGTGAAACTTAGGGATTTGGTTTCTGGCAGATAAGGAATCCAGATCACTATGAGGAATTTCAAAATTCAAAATTAACAGCAATTAACGGTGATCTCAGTGTTGTGGAAGATTCTGAGATAGTTACAGTTTTATTTGGGGGGGATATAAAATTAATGAAGATAAAACAAAGGCTATAGCTATAAACTATCTACCCACACATGAATTGGTTCAGCAATACCCATATTTATGGGAACACAATAAAATGATGGATTCAGGAGTATGGATTAAAAAGGATTCTGTTATGGTGGTTAACAACATGGGGGATGAGATTAAACAAAAGACAATACAAAAACTGAGAAACTGAGAGCCCTTGCCTATGTATATGGATAGCAAGATACAACCAGTAAAAATGCTTTTAGTCCCTTTAATTTTATATACAGATCAGGCATATTTTTTTCAACCAGAGGAGAAGTTGCAGATAGCAATTAATAAAGAGTTGAAGGATTTGTATGTGAGAGGGGAAGAGGGCAAGAGTCAAGTGGAATACGTTGATCCTCCTAATAGACCAAGGAGGTTTAGGATTACCTGATTTGAATGGACATTTTAGGGTTACACAGTTAAGACTGTTATACATAACACATGTAGAAATCGACTATTCAAAGTGCAAAGGGATGATGATGAAGTAGGAGGGCATTTCAGGAACTAAGGAAAGAGTGGGATTTTGAACGTTGATCCTTCAAGAGATAATAACAATCATGCAGAGTATTATATTCATAAAGTAGCAGAAAGTATACTAAGAATTAGGCCAACACAAGACTGGAGAAAAGAGATTCTGCTGATAGGGATGACTGCAATTAGGAGTACAGCCAATAGACAAGAGAGGTTGGAATTTACTGGAAGAAGCTGGCAAAGGAACCATGGTATTCGGAAAAAATAATTAGAGTGACAAAGGTAATAGAATGGGTAGAAGGCAAGAAGATATTTCAACTGCAGGAAAGTGATTGCCTTCCCTATCTGTGACTGATATCGGAGTTTAGACAATAGGAATCAATCAGAAGAGATCAGAAAAGATTAGGAAGAGATTAGATATGTAACTCACAAAGAAACAATGGGAGAGCAGACGTATGACTTCCAAATATGCAACAAAATCTAGAAGCTTTAGAATTTTTGCCTGGACATGTTTGCACAGATACTGAAGGAATGAGGTTTAAGAGAAGGCTGGAATTGAACAATTTATGTAATGCTGCTTAGACTATATGATATATAGCAATGTATGTGATGTATAATGTTTGTCAATGTGAACTTGTTAATATGGTTTGACTACTTTTATATAAATGTAAGTTTGCCTATATCACAAGTGATGATTCAATAAAGCTGCTAAACAGCAGTTAGTAAAGGTTCTGGATATGAAGGAATTCGAAGGCTTTGGCAAGCAGTCACATGGTGCAGGCAGGAAGTGGTGTGAATGGATAGGGATGTAACGCTGGTGGAGGTGATAATGGTATCTAAAAGAATGAAAAAAGGGATTGTGGAGAGTCTTCTGAAGCACTGATGAGGACACACTTGTGTAATCTACAGAAAATTTTAAACGAGGTTGATACAGAGGGGGCTCTTCCAGAGTCATTCACCAGGGTGAGTGTTGTCTTACCACCTAAAAGCAGGCAGAATAAAGTGGATCTGAAGAAATACCATCCCATTTCTCTTATTAATTTCGATTTAAAGATCTTAGCCATGACTCCAGTTATTAGCTGGACTAATTTATACAGAAGTTAGTGGAAAATAACTAGATATAAGAATTAAAAGGGGTAGAGCCTTCAAGAGGACAGGACTGGATTGGAATTTTTCTGAAGTATTGACAAGAAGACATTCCAGTTCATACAGGACATTTTTAAGTTTCTTAAGGAAACTGAGTGATGGAAAAAATCAGAAATTTGGTCACAGTGTTGCTTGTCCCTTATAATTCATTTAGTAATAAACTGTGACTTGAGAAATGAGGTTGAACTCAAAAGAGGTACTCACCATGGGGTGCCCCATCACAGAGCTTGTTTTTGTTTGTGATGGAGGGTCTAGGGCATAAAGTTAGGCAGAACCTGCCCATGGTACAATGGAAGTGAAGTGCCCTTAAACTCTTTGTTGATGACTGTTAACAACAAAATAGATTTTCTGCTGCCAGAGATAGGGAATGTATTTAAGTTTTCATGACTGGAATGTATTTTGGTCAAAACTGTGCATTTTTATATTGGAAAAGTGGAAAGTCCTGTAGGAGAGGATCTGATATCGAGAAACAAGGGAATTAAATACTGAGGTAATAAGGTTTGGTACAAGAAGAATAAGACAGAAAGAATTAATTATGAAGATGTACTGATGCAAATATTTTGGCTTTTGGGGACATAGTCTGCAAAAGTGAAAGTCCTTGTTGGTAGAGTCAATATATAGTATAGATAGTGATTTTGTCTACGGCATTACACTTGTTAAGGCACATATCTGTTAATGAATATAGTAAGCGGATTCACAATATCCAGACTTACTGGGACCAGTTTATGCATTATAGCAGAGGCAGTAGAATTACCAAGGGCAGGTTAATGGTTTCTAGAAAGTTAGGAGGATAGGGTATGCTGGCAGACTAGGCCTCATTTCTGATAAGATTCATAGATTCATAGCTACAGAGATATCCCAAGGCCACTGAGTCTCATGACCATTCATGCCTTGCCAGTACCCTCCCTCAGGCCACACTGCCTTTCTTCAGGAGGGGCATGCCAGTCAATCCCAGCATAAATTTGTGGATACCCATCTAGGCATCTAGGCTATGCTGGAAGGAAGATAGTGAGTCACACTTTTTGACATGTAGGAGACATTTATTCCATGTGTCTGTAATGCACAAAGTTATAAACTTGCCCGTCCACCATGATTTTTTTTATCTGTTGGTGAATATTTAGGTCCCTGATTCTAGTATTGGTGGAGATGCTGGATTTGCAGAGAAACAGGAGGTCCAGGATAACTGGGTTTCTAATAGTGCTGTAAGTGAGATAGAGATCTCCACTGAAAAGTTTGCAAGACACTGAATAAACAGATAGAGCTTCCAGCCTCTCTTGGTAGCGCAGGCATTTTAGGCGTTTGATCTTTTTGGTTAGAAACCTTTAGAGTCTTTCCATTTCTTTGTTAAGTTTAATGATATACTTCCCAAAAGGGACACTGTACTCAGTAAATGGTCTGATTAATGCTGAGTATAAGGGAGTTATTGCCTCTTTAGAACTTAATTAGCTGGGCAAAATAACTGCTGTCACATGACAGTGAAAAGAGAAGGCGCTATCAACCCAAGTACTGAGGTCCCTGACTACTTTTTCATTTTGTAGTGGTCTTTTGTCTATGCAGTATGATAAGGGGAAGTGTTGTCTACCAATTTGATTATACTTATATTTTCAGTATTTAGTTTGAGTCCATTTTAGTACCAAGAGTTTACCAGGAGGAGTTAATTCTGGAGGGTTTGTGTATTACAGGGTGACTTAACAACAACCTCCAGTTTACAGTCATCTGCAGAGGTTGTGGTTTTTCTGCTTGGAGATCACAGAAGTGAATAGCAAAAAGCAGAGCTCCCTGCACCAAGCCATGAGGAACACCTCTGGTTAATGTCATATTTTCAGATGAGGCACCTACAACTCGCACTGTGGGGGTTCTGTCTATAAGCCAATTTGCATTCCATCTTACCACATATGGGCTCATTTTTAAAGCATTCAGCTTTTGTATGATTCCAGCATGGAGAATAGTGTCAAGGGCCATAGCCAGGTCAAGATATACTGCATTTACTGCATGGCTTCCATCAACAGGCTCTGTAACCCTTTTGAAGAAGTCTGCTAGATTACATACACAGGACCTACCCTACAGAAAGCCAAACTGTTGGGGTCGAGTTTAACAGCATTTTTGATATCACAATTCATGAGGTCAGTTATACTACATTTCATGGCTTTGCAGATAAGGCTTATAAGGCTGAGAGGTTTGTAATGACCCCGGTTTATTGTAAGGCTATCCTCATGAAGGGATATGAAGACTCAGGTGCTGAATTTACTAAGAATAGTAGAAAGAGATGGGAGGCAGGACAAGGAATTTGGTCCAAAGGGTGGAATGCATTCCTCTAGGATGGATTACTAGGAAAAGAAAAATACCCACAACCTTCTACAGTAGACAAATGGCTAATGGTTCATAGGTTAGTACTAGGCTAACTGCCCTCGTGGGCCATTTTAAGCCTAGCCAATTACCCCATGTGAGAATCAAACCCTGCACCTTGCGTCTGCAAGGTAAACAACCTAACATTATGCCAGCCTCCCACCCCAATGAGATTTCATTAATGTTTTGTTATGGGCAATCCAGAGGTCAAGGTCATGGGAAGGCCTATTAGATGGAGAGTCAGGCAGAAAAGTGTGGTGTTATGGGATAGAGGACACTGTGCACTTAAGCCCAATGAGACAGGTCACTATATTCTCCAGGAATTAAATAGTTTTAAGTGTAGGTAATGTGTAGCAGAAATTGAATGGCTACAATTTCATCAAATGAAAATCATAATTAAATGCTGTATGAGTGGGGAGGGATTTTTGACTTAGTACATAGAACCAGAATATTTTATTTGATATGAATCAAAACATGATCACGAAATGCAATAGTAAATGTAGTTTTATGAAAAATACATATAAGCTATAGACATAATTAGACTGTAGTGAACTTGAGCAGCATTGTACCTTCACCAAGGATGATTCCACAATATGAGCAAAAGATGACTGACTTTAACAATTGGCTTAGTTTCTGGTGTCATTCTAAGGGGACACCATATTTCTCAGCATGGGAAAATATGGTTAACAAACCATGTTGCTTTGCTAAGGATGGTCTGCACCTATCGCTTCTAGGTTTTCAAATATTAACTAAATATTGTCCTCCCCAGAACCTTTGTAGGCAACAACAGGTTGACAAACCTTCCAACGTTGCAAAATCAACCCATGGAAATCTACAGGTGTTACTGTTCAATGCCAGGAGACTAAACAAGAAGCTCACTCCCTCCAAGCTCTCTTCACCCTGCAGAATACAGACATCTTTGCAGTTACTGAGACATAGTTTAAAGCCACAGAGAGTACCTCAGCAGTGCAAGGTCTCAGTGCCTTCAACACATTTAGACCAGCAACTACACAGACAGGGACTAAAGGTGGAAGTGTCATGATCTACATCAGTAACAAGCAGACCTCTAGGTTGGTAACAGGGACTAAAGGTGGGGGTGTCATTATCTACATCAGTAACAAGCAGACCTCTAGGTTGGTAACAGGGACTAAAGGTGGGGGTGTCATTATCTACATCAGTAACAAGCAGACCTCTAGGTTGGTAACAGGGACTAAAGGTGGGGGTGTCATGATCTACATCAGTAACAAGCAGACCTCTAGGTTGGTAACAGGGACTAAAGGTGGGGGTGTCATGATCTACATCAATAACAAGCAGACCTCTAGGTTGGTAACAGGGACTAAAGGTGGGGGTGTCATGATCTACATCAGTAACAAGCAGACCTCTAGGTTGGTAACAGGGACTAAAGGTGGGGGTGTCATTATCTACATCAGTAACAAGCAGACCTCTAGGTTGGTAACAGGGACTAAAGGTGGGGTGTCATTATCTACATCAATAACAAGCAGACCTCTAGGTTGGTAACAGGGACTAAAGGTGGGGGTGTCATTATCTACATCAGTAACAAGCAGACCTCTAGGTTGGTAACAGGGACTAAAGGTGGGGTGTCATGATCTACATCAGTAACAAGCAGACCTCTAGGTTGGTAACAGGGACTAAAGGTGGGGGTGTCATGATCTACATCAATAACAAGCAGACCTCTAGGTTGGTAACAGGGACTAAAGGTGGGGGTGTCATTATCTACATCAGTAACAAGCAGACCTCTAGGTTGGTAACAGGGACTAAAGGTGGGGGTGTCATTATCTACATCAATAACAAGCAGACCTCTAGGTTGGTAACAGGGACTAAAGGTGGGGTGTCATTATCTACATCAGTAACAAGCAGACCTCTAGGTTGGTAACAGGGACTAAAGGTGGGGGTGTCATTATCTACATCAGTAACAAGCAGACCTCTAGGTTGGTAACAGGGACTAAAGGTGGGGGTGTCATGATCTACATCAGTAACAAGCAGACCTCTAGGTTGGTAACAGGGACTAAAGGTGGGGGTGTCATGATCTACATCAGTAACAAGCAGACCTCTAGGTTGGTAACAGGGACTAAAGGTGGGGTGTCATGATCTACATCAGTAACAAGCAGACCTCTAGGTTGGTAACAGGGACTAAAGGTGGGGGTGTCATTATCTACATCAGTAACAAGCAGACCTCTAGGTTGGTAACAGGGACTAAAGGTGGGGGTGTCATTATCTACATCAGTAACAAGCAGACCTCTAGGTTGGTAACAGGGACTAAAGGTGGAGGTGTCATGATCTACATCAGTAACAAGCAGACCTCTAGGTTGGTAACAGGGACTAAAGGTGGGGGTGTCATTATCTACATCAGTAACAAGCAGACCTCTAGGTTGGTAACAGGGACTAAAGGTGGGGGTGTCATGATCTACATCAATAACAAGCAGACCTCTAGGTTGGTAACAGGGACTAAAGGTGGGGGTGTCATTATCTACATCAGTAACAAGCAGACCTCTAGGTTGGTAACAGGGACTAAAGGTGGGGGTGTCATTATCTACATCAGTAACAAGCAGACCTCTAGGTTGGTAACAGGGACTAAAGGTGGGGGTGTCATGATCTACATCAGTAACAAGCAGACCTCTAGGTTGGTAACAGGGACTAAAGGTGGGGTGTCATGATCTACATCAGTAACAAGCAGACCTCTAGGTTGGTAACAGGGACTAAAGGTGGGGTGTCATGATCTACATCAGTAACAAGCAGACCTCTAGGTTGGTAACAGGGACTAAAGGTGGGGGTGTCATTATCTACATCAGTAACAAGCAGACCTCTAGGTTGGTAACAGGGACTAAAGGTGGGGGTGTCATGATATCTACATCAATAACAAGCAGACCTCTAGGTTGGTAACAGGGACTAAAGGTGGGGGTGTCATTATCTACATCAGTAACAAGCAGACCTCTAGGTTGGTAACAGGGACTAAAGGTGGGGGTGTCATGATCTACATCAGTAACAAGCAGACCTCTAGGTTGGTAACAGGGACTAAAGGTGGGGGTGTCATGATCTACATCAGTAACAAGCAGACCTCTAGGTTGGTAACAGGGACTAAAGGTGGGGGTGTCATTATCTACATCAGTAACAAGCAGACCTCTAGGTTGGTAACAGGGACTAAAGGTGGGGGTGTCATGATCTACATCAGTAACAAGCAGACCTCTAGGTTGGTAACAGGGACTAAAGGTGGGGGTGTCATTATCTACATCAGTAACAAGCAGACCTCTAGGTTGGTAACAGGGACTAAAGGTGGGGTGTCATGATCTACATCAGTAACAAGCAGACCTCTAGGTTGGTAACAGGGACTAAAGGTGGGGGTGTCATTATCTACATCAGTAACAAGCAGACCTCTAGGTTGGTAACAGGGACTAAAGGTGGGGGTGTCATTATCTACATCAGTAACAAGCAGACCTCTAGGTTGGTAACAGGGACTAAAGGTGGGGGTGTCATGATCTACATCAGTAACAAGCAGACCTCTAGGTTGGTAACAGGGACTAAAGGTGGGGTGTCATTATCTACATCAGTAACAAGCAGACCTCTAGGTTGGTAACAGGGACTAAAGGTGGGGGTGTCATTATCTACATCAGTAACAAGCAGACCTCTAGGTTGGTAACAGGGACTAAAGGTGGGGGTGTCATTATCTACATCAGTAACAAGCAGACCTCTAGGTTGGTAACAGGGACTAAAGGTGGGGGTGTCATGATCTACATCAGTAACAAGCAGACCTCTAGGTTGGTAACAGGGACTAAAGGTGGGGTGTCATTATCTACATCAGTAACAAGCAGACCTCTAGGTTGGTAACAGGGACTAAAGGTGGGGGTGTCATTATCTACATCAGTAACAAGCAGACCTCTAGGTTGGTAACAGGGACTAAAGGTGGGGGTGTCATGATCTACATCAGTAACAAGCAGACCTCTAGGTTGGTAACAGGGACTAAAGGTGGGGGTGTCATTATCTACATCAGTAACAAGCAGACCTCTAGGTTGGTAACAGGGACTAAAGGTGGGGGTGTCATGATCTACATCAGTAACAAGCAGACCTCTAGGTTGGTAACAGGGACTAAAGGTGGGGGTGTCATTATCTACATCAGTAACAAGCAGACCTCTAGGTTGGTAACAGGGACTAAAGGTGGGGTGTCATTATCTACATCAGTAACAAGCAGACCTCTAGGTTGGTAACAGGGACTAAAGGTGGGGGTGTCATTATCTACATCAGTAACAAGCAGACCTCTAGGTTGGTAACAGGGACTAAAGGTGGGGGTGTCATTATCTACATCAGTAACAAGCAGACCTCTAGGTTGGTAACAGGGACTAAAGGTGGGGGTGTCATTATCTACATCAGTAACAAGCAGACCTCTAGGTTGGTAACAGGGACTAAAGGTGGGGGTGTCATGATCTACATCAGTAACAAGCAGACCTCTAGGTTGGTAACAGGGACTAAAGGTGGGGTGTCATTATCTACATCAGTAACAAGCAGACCTCTAGGTTGGTAACAGGGACTAAAGGTGGGGGTGTCATTATCTACATCAGTAACAAGCAGACCTCTAGGTTGGTAACAGGGACTAAAGGTGGGGGTGTCATGATCTACATCAGTAACAAGCAGACCTCTAGGTTGGTAACAGGGACTAAAGGTCGGGTGTCATGATCTACATCAGTAACAAGCAGACCTCTAGGTTGGTAACAGGGACTAAAGGTGGGGGTGTCATGATCTACATCAGTAACAAGCAGACCTCTAGGTTGGTAACAGGGACTAAAGGTGGGGGTGTCATTATCTACATCAGTAACAAGCAGACCTCTAGGTTGGTAACAGGGACTAAAGGTGGGGGTGTCATGATCTACATCAGTAACAAGCAGACCTCTAGGTTGGTAACAGGGACTAAAGGTGGGGGTGTCATGATCTATCTACATCAGTAACAAGCAGACCTCTAGGTTGGTAACAGGGACTAAAGGTGGGGGTGTCATTATCTACATCAGTAACAAGCAGACCTCTAGGTTGGTAACAGGGACTAAAGGTGGGGGTGTCATGATCTACATCAGTAACAAGCAGACCTCTAGGTTGGTAACAGGGACTAAAGGTGAGGGTGTCATGATCTACATCAGTAACAAGCAGACCTCTAGGTTGGTAACAGGGACTAAAGGTGGGGGTGTCATGATCTACATCAGTAACAAGCAGTCCTCTAGGTTGGTAACAGGGACTAAAGGTGGGGGTGTCATTATCTACATCAGTAACAAGCAGACATATAGGTTGGTAACAGGGACTAAAGGTGTGGTGTCATTATCTACATCAGTAACAAGCAGACCTCTAGGTTGGTAACAGGGACTAAAGGTGGGGGTGTCATTATCTACATCAGTAACAAGCAGACCTCTAGGTTGGTAACAGGGACTAAAGGTGGGGGTGTCATGATCTACATCAGTAACAAGCAGACCTCTAGGTTGGTAACAGGGACTAAAGGTGGGGGTGTCATGATCTACATCAGTAACAAGCAGACCTCTAGGTTGGTAACAGGGACTAAAGGTGGGGGTGTCATTATCTACATCAGTAACAAGCAGACCTCTAGGTTGGTAACAGGGACTAAAGGTGGGGGTGTCATGATCTACATCAGTAACAAGCAGACCTCTAGGTTGGTAACAGGGACTAAAGGTGGGGTGTCATGATCTACATCAGTAACAAGCAGACCTCTAGGTTGGTAACAGGGACTAAAGGTGGGGGTGTCATGATCTACATCAGTAACAAGCAGACCTCTAGGTTGGTAACAGGGACTAAAGGTGGGGTGTCATGATCTACATCAGTGACAAGCAGACCTCTAGGTTGGTAACAGGGACTAAAGGTGGGGGTGTCATTATCTACATCAGTAACAAGCAGACCTCTAGGTTGGTAACAGGGACTAAAGGTGTGGTGTCATTATCTACATCAGTAACAAGCAGACCTCTAGGTTGGTAACAGGGACTAAAGGTGGGGGGTCATGATCTACATCAGTAACAAGCAGACCTCTAGGTTGGTAACAGGGACTAAAGGTGGGGGTGTCATTATCTACATCAGTAACAAGCAGACCTCTAGGTTGGTAACAGGGACTAAAGGAGGGGTGTCATTATCTACATCAATAACAAGCAGACCTCTAGGTTGGTAATAGGGACTAAAGGTGGGGGTGTCATGATATACATCAGTAACAAGCAGACCTCTAGGTTGGTAACAGGGACTAAAGGTGGGGGTGTCATGATCTACATCAGTAACAAGCAGACCTCTAGGTTGGTAACAGGGACTAAAGGTGGGGGTGTCATTATCTACATCAGTAACAAGCAGACCTCTAGGTTGGTAACAGGGACTAAAGGTGGGGTGTCATTATCTACATCAGTAACAAGCAGACCTCTAGGTTGGTAACAGGGACTAAAGGTGGGGGTGTCATGATCTACATCAGTAACAAGCAGACCTCTAGGTTGGTAACAGGGACTAAAGGTGGGGGTGTCATTATCTACATCAGTAACAAGCAGACCTCTAGGTTGGTAACAGGGACTAAAGGTGGGGGTGTCATTATCTACATCAGTAACAAGCAGACCTCTAGGTTGGTAACAGGGACTAAAGGTGGGGTGTCATGATCTACATCAGTGACAAGCAGACCTCTAGGTTGGTAACAGGGACTAAAGGTGGGGTGTCATTATCTACATCAGTAACAAGCAGACCTCTAGGTTGGTAACAGGGACTAAAGGTGGGGGGTCATGATCTACATCAGTAACAAGCAGACCTCTAGGTTGGTAACAGGGACTAAAGGTGGGGGTGTCATGATCTACATCAGTAACAAGCAGACCTCTAGGTTGGTAACAGGGACTAAAGGTGGGGGTGTCATTATCTACATCAGTAACAAGCAGACCTCTAGGTTGGTAACAGGGACTAAAGGTGGGGGTGTCATTATCTACATCAGTAACAAGCAGACCTCTAGGTTGGTAACAGGGACTAAAGGTGGGGGTGTCATTATCTACATCAGTAACAAGCAGACCTCTAGGTTGGTAACAGGGACTAAAGGTGGGGATGTCATGATATCTACATCAATAACAAGCAGACCTCTAGGTTGGTAACAGGGACTAAAGGTGGGGGTGTCATGATCTACATCAGTAACAAGCAGACCTCTAGGTTGGTAACAGGGACTAAAGGTGGGGGTGTCATGATCTACATCAGTAACAAGCAGACCTCTAGGTTGGTAACAGGGACTAAAGGTGGGGGTGTCATTATCTACATCAGTAACAAGCAGACCTCTAGGTTGGTAACAGGGACTAAAGGTGGGGGTGTCATTATCTACATCAGTAACAAGCAGACCTCTAGGTTGGTAACAGGGACTAAAGGTGGGGGTGTCATTATCTATATTAGTAACAAGCAGACCTCTAGGTTGGTAACAGGGACTAAAGGTGCAGGTGTCATGATCTACATCAGTAACAAGCAGACCTCTAGGTTGGTAACAGGGACTAAAGGTGGGGGTGTCATTATCTACATCAGTAACAAGCAGACCTCTAGGTTGGTAACAGGGACTAAAGGTGGGGGTGTCATTATCTACATCAGTAACAAGCAGACCTCTAGGTTGGTAACAGGGACTAAAGGTGGGGGTGTCATGATCTACATCAGTAACAAGCAGACCTCTAGGTTGGTAACAGGGACTAAAGGTGGGGGTGTCATTATCTACATCAGTAACAAGCAGACCTCTAGGTTGGTAACAGGGACTAAAGGTGGGGGTGTCATGATCTACATCAGTAACAAGCAGACCTCTAGGTTGGTAACAGGGACTAAAGGTGTGGTGTCATTATCTACATCAGTAACAAGCAGACCTCTAGGTTGGTAACAGGGACTAAAGGTGGGGGTGTCATTATCTACATCAGTAACAAGCAGACCTCTAGGTTGGTAACAGGGACTAAAGGTGGGGGTGTCATGATATACATCAGTAACAAGCAGACCTCTAGGTTGGTAACAGGGACTAAAGGTGCAGGTGTCATGATCTACATCAGTAACAAGCAGACCTCTAGGTTGGTAACAGGGACTAAAGGTGGGGGTGTCATGATCTACATCAGTAACAAGCAGACCTCTAGGTTGGTAACAGGGACTAAAGGTGGGGGTGTCATGATCTACATCAGTAACAAGCAGACCTCTAGGTTGGTAACAGGGACTAAAGGTGGGGGTGTCATGATCTACATCAGTAACAAGCAGACCTCTAGGTTGGTAACAGGGACTAAAGGTGGGGGTGTCATTATCTACATCAGTAACAAGCAGACCTCTAGGTTGGTAACAGGGACTAAAGGTGGGGGTGTCATGATCTACATCAGTAACAAGCAGACCTCTAGGTTGGTAACAGGGACTAAAGGTGGGGGTGTCATGATATATACATCAGTAACAAGCAGACCTCTAGGTTGGTAACAGGGACTAAAGGTGGGGGTGTCATTATCTACATCAGTAACAAGCAGACCTCTAGGTTGGTAACAGGGACTAAAGGTGGGGGTGTCATGATCTACATCAGTAACAAGCAGACCTCTAGGTTGGTAACAGGGACTAAAGGTGGGGGTGTCATGATCTACATCAGTAACAAGCAGACCTCTAGGTTGGTAACAGGGACTAAAGGTGGGGGTGTCATGATCTACATCAGTAACAAGCAGACCTCTAGGTTGGTAACAGGGACTAAAGGTGTGGTGTCATTATCTACATCAGTAACAAGCAGACCTCTAGGTTGGTAACAGGGACTAAAGGTGGGGGTGTCATTATCTACATCAGTAACAAGCAGACCTCTAGGTTGGTAACAGGGACTAAAGGTGGGGGTGTCATTATCTACATCAGTAACAAGCAGACCTCTAGGTTGGTAACAGGGACTAAAGGTGGGGGTGTCATGATCTACATCAGTAACAAGCAGACCTCTAGGTTGGTAACAGGGACTAAAGGTGGGGTGTCATGATCTACATCAGTGACAAACAGACCTCTAGGTTGGTAACAGGGACTAAAGGTGGGGTGTCATGATCTACATCAGTAACAAGCAGACCTCTAGGTTGGTAACAGGGACTAAAGGTGGGGGTGTCATTATCTACATCAGTAACAAGCAGACCTCTAGGTTGGTAACAGGGACTAAAGGTGGGGGGTCATGATCTACATCAGTAACAAGCAGACCTCTAGGTTGGTAACAGGGACTAAAGGTGGGGTGTCATGATATCTACATCAGTAACAAGCAGACCTCTAGGTTGGTAACAGGGACTAAAGGTGGGGGTGTCATTATCTACATCAGTAACAAGCAGACCTCTAGGTTGGTAACAGGGACTAAAGGTGGGGGTGTCATGATCTACATCAGTAACAAGCAGACCTCTAGGTTGGTAACAGGGACTAAAGATGGGGTGTCATAATCTACATCAATAACAAGCAGACCTCTAGGTTGGTAACAGGGACTAAAGGTGGGGGTGTCATTATCTACATCAGTAACAAGCAGACCTCTAGGTTGGTAACAGGGACTAAAGGTGGGGGTGTCATTATCTACATCAGTAACAAGCAGACCTCTAGGTTGGTAACAGGGACTAAAGGTGGGGGTGTCATGATCTACATCAGTAACAAGCAGACCTCTAGGTTGGTAACAGGGACTAAAGGTGGGGGTGTCATTATCTACATCAGTAACAAGCAGACCTCTAGGTTGGTAACAGGGACTAAAGGTGGGGGTGTCATTATCTACATCAGTAACAAGCAGACCTCTAGGTTGGTAACAGGGACTAAAGGTGGGGGTGTCATTATCTACATCAGTAACAAGCAGACCTCTAGGTTGGTAACAGGGACTAAAGGTGGGGTGTCATTATCTACATCAGTAACAAGCAGACCTCTAGGTTGGTAACAGGGACTAAAGGTGGGGGTGTCATTATCTACATCAGTAACAAGCAGACCTCTAGGTTGGTAACAGGGACTAAAGGTGGGGGTGTCATTATCTACATCAGTAACAAGCAGACCTCTAGGTTGGTAACAGGGACTAAAGGTGGGGGTGTCATTATCTACATCAGTAACAAGCAGACCTCTAGGTTGGTAACAGGGACTAAAGGTTGGGGTGTCATGATCTACATCAGTAACAAGCAGACCTCTAGGTTGGTAACAGGGACTAAAGGTGGGGGTGTCATGATCTACATCAGTAACAAGCAGACCTCTAGGTTGGTAACAGGGACTAAAGGTGGGGGTGTCATGATCTACATCAGTAACAAGCAGACCTCTAGGTTGGTAACAGGGACTAAAGGTGGGGGTGTCATGATCTACATCAGTAACAAGCAGACCTCTAGGTTGGTAACAGGGACTAAAGGTGGGGGTGTCATTATCTACATCAGTAACAAGCAGACCTCTAGGTTGGTAACAGGGACTAAAGGTGGGGGTGTCATTATCTACATCAGTAACAAGCAGACCTCTAGGTTGGTAACAGGGACTAAAGGTGGGGTGTCATTATCTACATCAGTAACAAGCAGACCTCTAGGTTGGTAACAGGGACTAAAGGTGGGGGTGTCATTATCTACATCAGTAACAAGCAGACCTCTAGGTTGGTAACAGGGACTAAAGGTGGGGGTGTCATTATCTACATCAGTAACAAGCAGACCTCTAGGTTGGTAACAGGGACTAAAGGTGGGGGTGTCATTATCTACATCAGTAACAAGCAGACCTCTAGGTTGGTAACAGGGACTAAAGGTGGGGGTGTCATGATCTACATCAGTAACAAGCAGACCTCTAGGTTGGTAACAGGGACTAAAGGTGGGGGTGTCATTATCTACATCAGTAACAAGCAGACCTCTAGGTTGGTAACAGGGACTAAAGGTGGGGGTGTCATTATCTACATCAGTAACAAGCAGACCTCTAGGTTGGTAACAGGGACTAAAGGTGGGGGTGTCATGATCTACATCAGTAACAAGCAGACCTCTAGGTTGGTAACAGGGACTAAAGGTGGGGTGTCATTATCTACATCAGTAACAAGCAGACCTCTAGGTTGGTAACAGGGACTAAAGGTGGGGGTGTCATGATCTACATCAGTAACAAGCAGACCTCTAGGTTGGTAACAGGGACTAAAGGTGGGGGTGTCATTATCTACATCAGTAACAAGCAGACCTCTAGGTTGGTAACAGGGACTAAAGGTGGGGGTGTCATGATCTACATCAGTAACAAGCAGACCTCTAGGTTGGTAACAGGGACTAAAGGTGGGGTGTCATTATCTACATCAGTCACAAGCAGACCTCTAGGTTGGTAACAGGGACTAAAGGTGGGTGTGTCTTTATCTACATCAGTAACAAGCAGACCTCTAGGTTGGTAACAGGGAGTAAAGGTGGGGGTGTCATTATCTACTTCAGTAACAAGCAGACCTCTAGGTTGGTAACAGGGTCTAATGGTCGGGGTGTCATGATCTACATCAGTAACAAGCAGACCTCTAGGTTGGTAACAGGGACTAAAGGTGGGGGTGTCATTATCTACATCAGTAACAAGCAGACCTCTAGGTTGGTAACAGGGACTAAAGGTGGGGTGTCATTATCTACATCAGTAACAAGCAGACCTCTAGGTTGGTAACAGGGACTAAAGGTGGGGGTGTCATTATCTACATCAGTAACAAGCAGACCTCTAGGTTGGTAACAGGGACTAAAGGTGGGGGTGTCATGATCTACATCAGTAACAAGCAGACCTCTAGGTTGGTAACAGGGACTAAAGGTGGGGTGTCATTATCTACATCAGTAACAAGCAGACCTCTAGGTTGGTAACAGGGACTAAAGGTTGGGGTGTCATGATCTACATCACTAACAAGCAGACCTCTAGGTTGGTAACAGGGTCTAAAGGTGGGGTGTCATTATCTACATCAGTAACAAGCAGACCTCTAGGTTGGTAACAGGGACTAAAGGTGGGGGTGTCATGATCTACATCAGTAACAAGCAGACCTCTAGGTTGGTAACAGGGACTAAAGGTGGGGGTGTCATTATCTACATCAGTAACAAGCAGACCTCTAGGTTGGTAACAGGGACTAAAGGTGGGGTGTCATGATCTACATCAGTAACAAGCAGACCTCTAGGTTGGTAACAGGGACTAAAGGTGGGGGTGTCATGATCTACATCAGTAACAAGCAGACCTCTAGGTTGGTAACAGGGACTAAAGGTGGGGGTGTCATTATCTACATCAGTAACAAGCAGACCTCTAGGTTGGTAACAGGGACTAAAGGTGGGGTGTCATTATCTACATCAGTAACAAGCAGACCTCTAGGTTGGTAACAGGGACTAAAGGTGGGGGTGTCATTATCTACATCAGTAACAAGCAGACCTCTAGGTTGGTAACAGGGACTAAAGGTGGGGGTGTCATGATCTACATCAGTAACAAGCAGACCTCTAGGTTGGTAACAGGGACTAAAGGTGGGGGTGTCATGATCTACATCAATAACAAGCAGACCTCTAGGTTGGTAACAGGGACTAAAGGTGGGGTGTCATTATCTACATCAGTAACAAGCAGACCTCTAGGTTGGTAACAGGGACTAAAGGTGGGGGTGTCATTATCTACATCAGTAACAAGCAGACCTCTAGGTTGGTAACAGGGACTAAAGGTGGGGGTGTCATTATCTACATCAGTAACAAGCAGACCTCTAGGTTGGTAACAGGGACTAAAGGTGGGGGTGTCATGATCTACATCAGTAACAAGCAGACCTCTAGGTTGGTAACAGGGACTAAAGGTGGGGGTGTCATGATCTACATCAGTAACAAGCAGACCTCTAGGTTGGTAACAGGGACTAAAGGTGGGGGTGTCATGATCTACATCAGTAACAAGCAGACCTCTAGGTTGGTAACAGGGACTAAAGGTGGGGGTGTCATTATCTACATCAGTAACAAGCAGACCTCTAGGTTGGTAACAGGGACTAAAGGTGGGGGTGTCATGATCTACATCAGTAACAAGCAGACCTCTAGGTTGGTAACAGGGACTAAAGGTGGGGGTGTCATTATCTACATCAGTAACAAGCAGACCTCTAGGTTGGTAACAGGGACTAAAGGTGTGGTGTCATTATCTACATCAGTAACAAGCAGACCTCTAGGTTGGTAACAGGGACTAAAGGTGGGGGTGTCATTATCTACATCAGTAACAAGCAGACCTCTAGGTTGGTAACAGGGACTAAAGGTGGGGGTGTCATTATCTACATCAGTAACAAGCAGACCTCTAGGTTGGTAACAGGGACTAAAGGTGGGGGTGTCATTATCTACATCAGTAACAAGCAGACCTCTAGGTTGGTAACAGGGACTAAAGGTGGGGGTGTCATTATCTACATCAGTAACAAGCAGACCTCTAGGTTGGTAACAGGGACTAAAGGTTGTGGGGTCATGATCTACATCAGTAACAAGCAGACCTCTAGGTTGGTAACAGGGACTAAAGGTGAGGGTGTCATTATCTACATCAGTAACAAGCAGACCTCTAGGTTGGTAACAGGGACTAAAGGTGGGGGTGTCATGATCTACATCAGTAACAAGCAGACCTCTAGGTTGGTAACAGGGACTAAAGGTGGGGGTGTCATGATCTACATCAGTAACAAGCAGACCTCTAGGTTGGTAACAGGGAGTAAAGGTGAGGGTGTCATTATCTACATCAGTAACAAGCAGACCTCTAGGTTGGTAACAGGGACTAAAGGTGGGGGTGTCATGATCTACATCAGTAACAAGCAGACCTCTAGGTTGGTAACAGGGACTAAAGGTGGGGGTGTCATTATCTACATCAGTAACAAGCAGACCTCTAGGTTGGTAACAGGGACTAAAGGTGTGGTGTCATTATCTACATCAGTAACAAGCAGACCTCTAGGTTGGTAACAGGGACTAAAGGTGGGGTGTCATTATCTACATCAGTAACAAGCAGACCTCTAGGTTGGTAACAGGGACTAAAGGTGGGGGTGTCATTATCTACATCAGTAACAAGCAGACCTCTAGGTTGGTAACAGGGACTAAAGGTGGGGGTGTCATGATCTACATCAGTAACAAGCAGACCTCTAGGTTGGTAACAGGGACTAAAGGTGGGGGTGTCATGATCTACATCAGTAACAAGCAGACCTCTAGGTTGGTAACAGGGAGTAAAGGTGGAGGTGTCATGATCTACATCAGTAACAAGCAGACCTCTAGGTTGGTAACAGGGACTAAAGGTGGGGGTGTCATGATCTACATCAGTAACAAGCAGACCTCTAGGTTGGTAACAGGGACTAAAGGTGGGGTGTCATTATCTACATCAGTAACAAGCAGACCTCTAGGTTGGTAACAGGGACTAAAGGTGGGGGTGTCATTATCTACATCAGTAACAAGCAGACCTCTAGGTTGGTAACAGGGACTAAAGGTGGGGGTGTCATGATCTACATCAGTAACAAGCAGACCTCTAGGTTGGTAACAGGGACTAAAGGTGGGGGTGTCATTATCTACATCAGTAACAAGCAGACCTCTAGGTTGGTAACAGGGACTAAAGGTGGGGGTGTCATTATCTACATCAGTAACAAGCAGACCTCTAGGTTGGTAACAGGGACTAAAGGTGGGGGTGTCATGATCTACATCAGTAACAAGCAGACCTCTAGGTTGGTAACAGGGACTAAAGGTGGGGTGTCATTATCTACATCAGTAACAAGCAGACCTCTAGGTTGGTAACAGGGACTAAAGGTGGGGGTGTCATTATCTACATCAGTAACAAGCAGACCTCTAGGTTGGTAACAGGGACTAAAGGTGGGGGTGTCATTATCTACATCAGTAACAAGCAGACCTCTAGGTTGGTAACAGGGACTAAAGGTGGGGGTGTCATTATCTACATCAGTAACAAGCAGACCTCTAGGTTGGTAACAGGGACTAAAGGTGGGGTGTCATTATCTACATCAGTAACAAGCAGACCTCTAGGTTGGTAACAGGGACTAAAGGTGGGGGTGTCATGATCTACATCAGTAACAAGCAGACCTCTAGGTTGGTAACAGGGACTAAAGGTGGGGGTGTCATTATCTACATCAGTAACAAGCAGACCTCTAGGTTGGTAACAGGGACTAAAGGTGGGGGTGTCATGATCTACATCAGTAACAAGCAGACCTCTAGGTTGGTAACAGGGACTAAAGGTGGGGGTGTCATTATCTACATCAGTAACAAGCAGACCTCTAGGTTGGTAACAGGGACTAAAGGTGGGGGTGTCATGATCTACATCAGTAACAAGCAGACCTCTAGGTTGGTAACAGGGACTAAAGGTGGGGGTGTCATTATCTACATCAGTAACAAGCAGACCTCTAGGTTGGTAACAGGGACTAAAGGTGGGGGTGTCATTATCTACATCAGTAACAAGCAGACCTCTAGGTTGGTAACAGGGACTAAAGGTGGGGGTGTCATTATCTACATCAGTAACAAGCAGACCTCTAGGTTGGTAACAGGGACTAAAGGTGGGGTGTCATTATCTACATCAGTAACAAGCAGACCTCTAGGTTGGTAACAGGGACTAAAGGTGGGGGTGTCATTATCTACATCAGTAACAAGCAGACCTCTAGGTTGGTAACAGGGACTAAAGGTGGGGTGTCATTATCTACATCAGTAACAAGCAGACCTCTAGGTTGGTAACAGGGACTAAAGGTGGGGGTGTCATTATCTACATCAGTAACAAGCAGACCTCTAGGTTGGTAACAGGGACTAAAGGTGGGGTGTCATGATCTACATCAGTAACAAGCAGACCTCTAGGTTGGTAACAGGGACTAAAGGTGGGGGTGTCATTATCTACATCAGTAACAAGCAGACCTCTAGGTTGGTAACAGGGACTAAAGGTGGGGGTGTCATGATCTACATCAGTAACAAGCAGACCTCTAGGTTGGTAACAGGGACTAAAGGTGGGGGTGTCATTATCTACATCAGTAACAAGCAGACCTCTAGGTTGGTAACAGGGACTAAAGGTGGGGGTGTCATTATCTACATCAGTAACAAGCAGACCTCTAGGTTGGTAACAGGGACTAAAGGTCGGGGTGTCATGATCTACATCAGTAACAAGCAGACCTCTAGGTTGGTAACAGGGACTAAAGGTGGGGGTGTCATTATCTACATCAGTAACAAGCAGACCTCTAGGTTGGTAACAGGGACTAAAGGTGGGGGTGTCATGATCTACATCAGTAACAAGCAGACCTCTAGGTTGGTAACAGGGACTAAAGGTGGGGGTGTCATGATCTACATCAGTAACAAGCAGACCTCTAGGTTGGTAACAGGGACTAAAGGTGGGGGTGTCATTATCTACATCAGTAACAAGCAGACCTCTAGGTTGGTAACAGGGACTAAAGGTGGGGGTGTCATTATCTACATCAGTAACAAGCAGACCTCTAGGTTGGTAACAGGGACTAAAGGTGGGGTGTCATTATCTACATCAGTAACAAGCAGACCTCTAGGTTGGTAACAGGGACTAAAGGTGGGGGTGTCATTATCTACATCAGTAACAAGCAGACCTCTAGGTTGGTAACAGGGACTAAAGGTGGGGGTGTCATTATCTACATCAGTAACAAGCAGACCTCTAGGTTGGTAACAGGGACTAAAGGTGGGGGTGTCATGATCTACATCAATAACAAGCAGACCTCTAGGTTGGTAACAGGGACTAAAGGTGGGGGTGTCATTATCTACATCAGTAACAAGCAGACCTCTAGGTTGGTAACAGGGACTAAAGGTGGGGGTGTCATGATCTACATCAGTAACAAGCAGACCTCTAGGTTGGTAACAGGGACTAAAGGTGGGGTGTCATTATCTACATCAGTAACAAGCAGACCTCTAGGTTGGTAACAGGGACTAAAGGTGGGGGTGTCATGATCTACATCAGTAACAAGCAGACCTCTAGGTTGGTAACAGGGACTAAAGGTGGGGGTGTCATGATCTACATCAGTAACAAGCAGACCTCTAGGTTGGTAACAGGGACTAAAGGTGGAGGTGTCATTATCTACATCAGTAACAAGCAGACCTCTAGGTTGGTAACAGGGACTAAAGGTGGGGGTGTCATTATCTACATCAGTAACAAGCAGACCTCTAGGTTGGTAACAGGGACTAAAGGTGGGGGTGTCATTATCTACATCAGTAACAAGCAGACCTCTAGGTTGGTAACAGGGACTAAAGGTGGGGGTGTCATGATCTACATCAGTAACAAGCAGACCTCTAGGTTGGTAACAGGGACTAAAGGTGGGGGTGTCATTATCTACATCAGTAACAAGCAGACCTCTAGGTTGGTAACAGGGACTAAAGGTGGGGGTGTCATTATCTACATCAGTAACAAGCAGACCTCTAGGTTGGTAACAGGGACTAAAGGTGGGGGTGTCATTATCTACATCAGTAACAAGCAGACCTCTAGGTTGGTAACAGGGACTAAAGGAGGGGTGTCATTATCTACATCAATAACAAGCAGACCTCTAGGTTGGTAATAGGGACTAAAGGTGGGGGTGTCATGATATACATATCTACATCAGTAACAAGCAGACCTCTAGGTTGGTAACAGGGACTAAAGGTGGGGGTGTCATTATCTACATCAGTAACAAGCAGACCTCTAGGTTGGTAACAGGGACTAAAGGTGGGGGTGTCATGATATACATCAGTAACAAGCATTCCTCTAGGTTGGTAACAGGGACTAAAGGTGGGGTGTCATTATCTACATCAGTAACAAGCAGACCTCTAGGTTGGTAACAGGGACTAAAGGTGGGGTGTCATTATCTACATCAGTAACAAGCAGACCTCTAGGTTGG
>NC_056736.1:779563405-779603305 GCF_019279795.1 Protopterus annectens | reverse complement strand
GATCTACATCAGTAACAAGCAGACCTCTAGGTTGGTAACAGGGACTAAAGGTGGGGGTGTCATGATCTACATCAGTAACAAGCAGACCTCTAGGTTGGTAACAGGGACTAAAGGTGGGGGTGTCATGATCTATATTAGTAACAAGCAGACCTCTAGGTTGGTAACAGGGACTAAAGGTGCAGGTGTCATGATCTACATCAATAACAAGCAGACCTCTAGGTTGGTAACAGGGACTAAAGGTGGGGGTGTCATTATCTACATCAATAACAAGCAGACCTCTAGGTTGGTAACAGGGACTAAAGGTGGGGGTGTCATGATCTACATCAGTAACAAGCAGACCTCTAGGTTGGTAACAGGGACTAAAGGTGGGGGTGTCATTATCTACATCAGTAACAAGCAGACCTCTAGGTTGGTAACAGGGACTAAAGGTGGGGGTGTCATGATCTACATCAGTAACAAGCAGACCTCTAGGTTGGTAACAGGGACTAAAGGTGGGGTGTCATGATCTACATCAGTAACAAGCAGACCTCTAGGTTGGTAACAGGGACTAAAGGTGGGGTGTCATTATCTACATCAGTAACAAGCAGACCTCTAGGTTGGTAACAGGGACTAAAGGTGGGGGTGTCATGATCTACATCAGTAACAAGCAGACCTCTAGGTTGGTAACAGGGACTAAAGGTGGGGGTGTCATTATCTACATCAGTAACAAGCAGACCTCTAGGTTGGTAACAGGGACTAAAGGTGGGGGTGTCATGATCTACATTAGTAACAAGCAGACCTCTAGGTTGGTAACAGGGACTAAAGGTGGGGGTGTCATTATCTACATCATTAACAAGCAGACCTCTAGTTTGGTAACAGCGTCTAATGGTGGGTGTGTCATTATCTATATTAGTAACAAGAAGACCTCTAGGTTGGTAACAGGGACTAAAGGTGGGGGTGTCATTATCTACATCAGTAACAAGCAGACCTCTAGGTTGGTAACAGGGACTAAAGGTGCAGGTGTCATGATCTACATCAATAACAAGCAGACCTCTAGGTTGGTAACAGGGACTAAAGGTGGGGGTGTCATTATCTACATCAGTAACAAGCAGACCACTAGGTTGGTAACAGGGACTAAAGGTGGGGGTGTCATGATCTACATCAATAACAAGCAGACCTCTAGGTTGGTAAGAGGGACTAAAGGTGGGGGTGTCATTATCTACATCAGTAACAAGGAGACCTCTAGGTTGGTAACAGGGAGTAAAGGTGGGGGTGTCATTATCTACTTCAGTAACAAGCAAACCTCTAGGTTGGTAATAGGGACTAAAGGTGGGGGTGTCATGATCTACATCAGTAACAAGCAGACCTCTAGGTTGGTAACAGGGACTAAAGGTGGGGGTGTCACTATCTACATCAATAACAAGCAGACCTCTAGGTTGGTAACAGGGACTAAAGGTGGGGGTGTCATTATCTACATCAGTAACAAGCAGACCTCTAGGTTGGTAACAGGGACTAAAGGTGGGGGTGTCATGATCTACATCAGTAACAAGCAGACCTCTAGGTTGGTAATAGGGACTAAAGGTGCAGGTGTCACTATCTACATCAATAACAAGCAGACCTCTAGGTTGGTAACAGGGACTAAAGGTGGGGGTGTCATGATCTACATCAATAACAAGCAGACCTCTAGGTTGGTAACAGGGACTAAAGGTGCAGGTGTCACTATCTACATCAATAACAAGCAGACCTCTGGGTTGGTAACAGGGACTAAAGGTGGGGGTGTCATGGTCTACATCAATAACAAGCAGACCTCTAGGTTGGTAACAGGGACTAAAGTGGGGGTGTCATGATCTACATCAGTAACAAGCAGACCTCTAGGTTGGTAACAGGGACTAAAGGTGGGGGTGTCATTATCTACATCAGTAACAAGCAGACCTCTAGGTTGGTAACAGGGACTAAAGGTGGGGGTGTAATTATCTACATCATTAACAAGCAGACATATAGGTTGGTAACAGGGACTAAAGGTGGGGGTGTCATTATCTACATCAGTAACAAGCAGACCTCTAGGTTGGTAACAGGGACTAAAGGTGGGGGTGTCATGATCTACATCAATAACAAGCAGACCTCTAGGTTGGTAACAGGGACTAAAGGTGGGGGTGTCATTATCTACATCAGTAACAAGAAGACCTCTAGGTTGGTAACAGGGACTAAAGGTGGGGGTGTAATTATCAACATCATTAACAAGCAGATATATAGGTTGGTAACAGGGAATAAAGGTGCAGGTGTCATTATCTACATCAGTAACAAGCAGACCTCTAGGTTGGTAACAGGGACTAAAGGTGCAGGTGTCATGATCTACATCAGTAACAAGCAGACCTCTAGGTTGGTAACAGGGACTAAAGGTGGGGGTGTCATTATCTATATTAGTAACAAGCAGACCTCTAGGTTGGTAACAGGGACTAAAGGTGCAGGTGTCATGATCTACATCAATAACAAGCAGACCTCTAGGTTGGTAACAGGGACTAAAGGTGGGGGTGTCATGATCTACATCAGTAACAAGCAGACCTCTAGGTTGGTAACAGGGACTAAAGGTGGGGGTGTCATGATCTACATCAGTAACAAGCAGACATCTAGGTTGGTAAACAGGATTACATGCTAGAATTTATCTACACACAGATTACCATAGACAAAGTCCCATACCATATACTATCAAGGCATAGGTCACTCTGTACTTCCCAAGAAACACATTGCTCATACTTAAGCATACTAAAGACCCTCACCATTCAACCAAATGCCATATTTCTGTGGGACTTTACTTACCACTGGATAATCTGGAAATCCAACAAAACCCCAAATTTTATGCACAGAGTTTCCTGGACGTTGTAAAAAAAAAACACTTCAGATCCGATAGGTCATTCGTCCACTAGAGGTGCAAACATATTGGACCTGGTCACAAATATGGGAGAATGCTGCACCACTCCCAGTGTCATGTCCACTCTGGGAACGTCAGAACACAAAGCAGTTTCCTTTGAAATAAAAATCAATTCTTCGACTCCAAAAAAACCCTGCAACATTTAAGAACTATTCCAAGCAAACTTCTTTTTATTAAGGAATAACTTCTCAAACTTTCAATCCCCTCCAAACCCAGATAACACAGCAGCATATGTGGAATTGTTCATGGAAAGTCTTTACGACCATGTCAATGGTAGTACTGAAGCTGCTGGACCTACCAGAAGTAAGCCCAAAACAATCACTAAAAACCAAATCACCCTGGTAAAATCCAAAATTAAACAGGTTTCACAATAAAAGAAAAAAAGTCATAACTAAAATTAGGAATAGTAACACTCAAAATGATAAAAACTCTCTCATCAAACTAAATAAACAACTAAGAGGGCCAATTAAGTCCAGGAAAGCCATTGTTGAGGTAAAGATAGCTTATCAGGGCAAGGACATCCATAAGGACTTCTTTAGTTATGTCAGAAACCACAAAGGCAGCATGCAACAGTGTGCCAAACTGATTGTCAATGGACCCATGTTGATGGAGTTGAGAGCAATAGCAAACTTACTAGCCAACAAATTCTGAATGCTAATTAAGCATTTCTGTTGACAGGCATATGCTAATTAGCCAAGTGCTATCTCCCTGGAGCCCTCTTCAGGAAGGTATCTACACAGCCAAGTTATTCAAAAAAGATCTCATCCATGTAGAACAGCATGGTCATCCACACCATGTTATAATGGTGATCTTGGCCAAATGGACATGATCAACTCCTGAACACAAACATGATTGGGGAACACTAGATACCAGGACTTACATTTAAAGTGCCAGAATGGCACTAATATCAAAATGAGATTGGGAGTGAGGGGAATCGTTAAACGACAGTGATTAATGATCAAAGTGCTATACCAGCATCAATGTTACAATAGGGATTGGATGGGGGATACACTAGACCACCAGGGATACATCAGTAAAGTGTCATATTGGCACTAATGCTACTAATAAAAATGGAGAGGACCATCAGACACCAGTGATTAATGCACAATGTGCCATACTGGCATCAACGTTACAACAAGAAATGGGGTGAGGGATACACAAGACCACCAGGGTTACATCAGTAACATGCTGTACTGGCACCAATGTTACTATGGGAACAGGGGGCATGCCATCAGACACCTAGGAATACTTCAAGTGGTGTGAAAACACCAATGTACCAATGTTACTATGGGGATCGGGTGAATGGCTATACTAGACACCAGGGAATACTCCATAAAGTACCTTAAGGCACAGAACAGCATAATGGGGATGGGTGGCACAAGACACACTCAAAAGTGTCATAATGTCACCTATGGTAGCATGGAGATTGGGGGTGTGGAGGGAACCATTGGACACCTGTGATGAAAGTAAAGGGACTGTGATGTCTGTGTGTGTGTGTGTGTGTGTGTGTGTGTGTGTGTGTGTGTGTGTGTGTGTGTGTGTGTGTGTGTGTGCATGCGTGCGTGCATGTGTGTGTGTCTGTCTGTCTGTCTGTCTGTCTGTGCAGAGTTGTAGCTGGTTAATCTGATGCCTTGTCCTATTGCACTTAAGGACCAAAAAAAAAAAAAAAAACTTCAGAACTGGGGAAAAAAAGCATCTCTTCCTACTATTAGCAAAAGCAGTATCAACATTAAATTCTGTACAGTCATTCAGGCCTCTAGCACCGTGCACCTGGGGTGGCTTCTCCATTTACCCCACAATTGCTATGCTTGTGTGTGTGTGTGTGTGTGTGTGTGTGTGTGTGTGTGTGTGTGTGTGTGTGTGTGTGTGTGTGTGTGTGTGTGTGTGTGTGTATCTCGTAATGGACTGCTGCCCTATTTGGTTTCAGTTGTACTAACTATACACATAGGTTCACAGGTAAGTACTAGTCTTGCTGCTCTTGCAAGGCCATTTCAAGCCTAGCCAATTTCCTTTTTGTGCTCAAATGAACCCATCTCATTTGGTTCAAGACCTGCCTTACCCATCCCATGGTTGATAATTATATATTACCCCTAATGAGAATAACTGGAATCATATCATAGATAAGTTGAGGGGACCCATGCATGGGATAAAGCATTTCAGGAGCTACCTCTGTTCATTAGGTTCATAGGTAGGTACTAGGCTATTGGTCCTTGGGCCTATACAAGCATAGCCAAAACCGCCACCCAAGAAAATTATTTTCCTGTGCCCCTGTCAAGCAGAACCACAGAAGTGATTCCCGGGGTGAATTTCTTATTAGCCATCCAATCATCAAGATTTCTCTTGAAGAGTGCTAATGGGGAGCTCTGTTTGACATAGATAGGTAGTCTGTTCCAGAGTATGAGAAGTCTCTGGGACAGGAATCTATCCCTCCAGCATATTCTGTTTATTGTGGTGACAAGGTTTAGGTCCCTAGAGCATGTAGCTCGGAGGGATTGGGATTTCTTTAAGTGGAGAAAATTTACTCAGGACACTAAGGATAATCACAAGGCTTTCTTTAGTTATGTCAGGAACCTGGGTGGGAATTCCCAGATATGCTCAGAATTAGTCCAAAATGACAAAAAATACACCGAACCCACAGACATTGCCAACATCCTAGCTGGCAGGTTCAGTGCAAACCCCCCCCCCTCCCCACCAAAAGGGCAAATATCTATCCCAGCAGAGTGCTGCCCCCCCTGACATCTCAGATGCTCAGGTAAGAGCTGCCTTCTCTAAAGCAAAAAACACAGCATCAATGGGACCAGACGATGTCCCAGGCTGCGTCCTACATGAACTCCAAGAAGAGCTAAACCCAAACATAAAACTACTGTTCAATCTCAGCCTTACTACAGGATATGTACCCAAAGAGTGGCGTACAGCAACAGTGGTCCCTTTCCACAAAGGTGGTGCCTCAACAGATCCTGGAAACTATCGCCCCATAAGCCTGACTAGCTTGGTCTGCAAAGCTATGGAAAGGATCATCATGGACCTCATAAATAAAGATATTGGGGACCTACAGACACTGGATCCTACCCAGTTTGGCTTTGTTAAGGGCAGATCCTGCCTCTTAAACCTGGTTGATTTCTTTGAAACAGTCACCAAAGCCATTGACAAGGGGAAGGTGGTCCACACAGCCTACCTGGACCTCACAAAAGCTTTCAATACAATACCCCACTCGGGCATTATCGATAAGCTCTCCAACTTAAATATAAACCCCTATGTCACTAGATGGGTTGCAAACTGGCTCAAGGACAGAACCCACATGGTTAGAATTGCTGGAGTCATGTCAGACTCCAAACCAGTTACAAGTGGCATCCCACAAGGCTCAGTCCTGGGACCTCTCTTGTTTGGTATATATTTGTCAGAGGTGCAGGCCAACACGGAAGGACTGTGGCTGACCAAGTTCGCAGATGACTGCAAACTGAGCGCCATAATCGACTCTCCAGCTGACACAAGCATCCTCCAAAAGGGCCTCATAGAAACAGACAACTGGTGCCAGAGCCATGGCCTCAAACTAAATGCCAAAAGTGTATAGTCATCCCCTTTGGCAAAAACAAAGTGCCCACAAATTACCACATAGGTGGTAAGCCATTAAGTACAGAAGAAGTAATTAGGGACCTGGGGACCCAAGTTGATAGCAATCTCTTATTTGACAACCACGTAGCCAAAGTGGTTAGAAAAACATTTTATATAGCCCACCTAATCATGAAGGGATTCACATCTAGATCAGGGGAGGTCATCGTGCCTCTTTACTCATCCCTCATCAGGCCCATAATTGAGTACAATGTCCCTTTTGGGATGTACCTTACCAGACACCTGCAGCAACTGGAAAGACCCCAAAAGTACCTCACCAAGAGGATCAAAGGGCTCAAACAGATGCCATATGCTGCCCGGTTAAAGAAACTCCAGCTCTACTCAGTGGCATACCGCCTGCTCAGAGGTGATCTGTGCCTGACGTATAAAGCCATGTCCAACCCGGAATTAATGGACATGCTGCACCTCAGAAAATCCAAATCCCATCGAGCTACACACTCAAGAGACTTGAACCTCAGCACTTGAAATAAATAGGACATGCTGGAGGGACGGATTCATAACCCAGAGGCTCCCTTCACTCTGGAATAAAATCCCAGTCCAGGTTAGGCAGAGTCCCTCATTGACTCTCTTCAAGAGGAATCTTGATGAGTGGATGGGAGATCGTAGGTTTACCCCGGGTATCACTTCTGTATCACTGTTAGACAGAGGCACAGTATACTAACCTCGAAAAAGGGCATAGCAAAATTAATTTAAAATGGGTGGCGAAAGCCAAACACACTCTGGCTATGCTTATAAATGCCCTAGGGCAGATAGCCTAGTATGAACCTATGAACCTATTTAGTCAGTCCATGCAGGACATGTTTAGGCCTTGTATTCTTTTAGTAAGGTGTCTCTGTGGGAGTTCCAGTGACATGAATAGGCTCCACCTCCTCTGCACCCCTGAAATGGATTATGTCACTAATTAGGTAATAAATTAATAAGTGAATAAAGAACCCATAAAATATATTTAGTTGAAGGGGATGTAACATGTATTTTTAAATAATAAGATACAACAATGTTTGTTTCAACAGCAAGAATTAAAAAGTTTATATTATGGCCTGGAAATATAATATTTGCATCCACACAGTCTTGCCATCAATGAATATACTTTTTAACTTGAGTTTAAATGCATTCTTAAATCTCCTAATTATTGACATGCTGTTTAACTGTTATTTCTTATACCTGAAACCGGCATGTCATAATATTTACTTGATCAAAGCAGACAAAGTGACCTGTACTCCAAACAGAACAGACCTTCAAAACTTCCTAAGAAAAACTTCCGTCGGTTCTTTTCTCCTTTGCTTCCTTTCACTTGAAAGAAAGTTACTGTTTGTCGTTTTTGCATTTAGTTACTTGTAACACATTGCACTCAAGTTACCTGGCACTTGCTCACTAAAGCAATTATATAAGTCAGCACTAAAAATTAAAAGCACTACACCCTCACTCCCCACTGGCCCTTGTTTTCAATTAAGGATTTCCCAATATTATTCTAGCATGTCCAAAGGTCAGTTGTCAATCTCCTCTCCGGTCCAGCTGGTGAATCTGGGAATCTTGAGGCAATGTTATAACTGCCTCATGTACACAGACAACCCTCTCCTCCTCCCACATAACACAAATACTTGTGAGAGATGCAGCTATTTAGCCAAACTGGAGGCTGAGCTCTCTCAACTCAGGACTGGCAAGACCAGACAGGAGGAGAAGGCAACTACACACACCACAAAACCAGCCTCACATAATGCTACCACTCCACTGAATCAAACACATAAACACACAAAGACATACTGGAGGCTCTGAGTAAAATTTACCTAAACAGCAGAGGCCTCCAAAGCAGACACCCAAACAACTGCTACCTCAAGACACCCCACAAGCAACACATAAACCACAAAAGCAGTGTGCAAAGCAGTCACAGCCCTTAAGGCCAAATACAACACCAAACATACTTGTCATAGGTGACTCCATAGTCAGACACACTGACGCCCCACTCACCAGGCTGAACAAGGAGAGGGTCACAGTAAGCTGCCTATCGGGCTAGAATCCGCCACATAACACAAGCACTCGGGTCACTCCATGGCAAGTACAAATATGACACAGTCATTGTCCATGCTGGTGTAAACGACCTGAGACGTACCTCCCTGGACTACATGAAAAGAGACATAGAGGAGCTCTCTGATTATGTAGCCCAGGCAGGTATGACCCTAACCCTGAGCAGTATCCTTCCTTCACCAAGAATGATGCCACAATATAGAGACAAGATGATCAGCTTTAACAATTGGCTTAATGTCTGGTGTCATTCAAAGGGATCCAGTGTCTGTCTGCCTGGGATGACATGCTTGACAAGCCACGCTGCTTTGCAAGGACGGCTTGCACCTGTCACCCTGGGATTCGGATATTGGCTAAGGCTCTTGCCACCCCATAGTGCCTTTTTAGGCAAGGCTCAAATTCTAAACCTACCACCCTAGAAAACAAAAATGGGAAGAAACTGAGGGTAATGCTGCTCAATGCCAGAAGTCTAAATCTCAAAATGCACGACTGAGGCCCTTCTCAGTATGGAGAACTTGATGTCTGTGCTGTAACTGAAACCTGGTTCAAGGCTCCTGAGAGCACCCGGCACTATTAGGTTTTACCTCATATCATGCGTTCCGCCCCAAAACCCGGACCACACCACAAAAGGAGGGGTGTATCCATATTCATAAAGGATACTCACACCTCCAGGTTGGTGGCAACGCATAAGCTCGGAAACCATCCAGGTGCAACTAACCATAGGCAAAACTGCTCTACAAATTGTAGCATGCTACAGGCCACCCTCTCAAACTCAGGAACCCCACACAGCCTTCCTGAAGACACTGGAGGGTATAAATGTATCTCCAAACACCATCATATTGGGTGACTTCAACTACCGAATATAGACTGGGAACATTACTCAAGCCCTAACTTTCTAGCCCAACGGTTCCTGGAGTTCATAAATTCAAATGCCATGGAACAGCTAGTCACTGTTCCCACGAGGAGAAAATATACTAGATCTCATTGTCACAAACATGGGGACAAAATGCTCCACACGGAAGTATATCCTCATTGGTGAGATCTGATCATAAACTAATCTCACTGGAAATCCACATCCGCCCCCACCCCAAGCAAAAAAGACCATAGTGAAGAACTTCTCTAAAGCAAACTTCACACTACTCAAGACTGGTGTGGTATCCTTCAAGGCCCCTGAGCCAGAGGCAACCACAACCCAAGCTGCGGAAGCCCTTACAAATGCCTTCTATGAACACCTCCAGGACTGCATGGATCAGGCAATCCCAAATAAAACCAAGACTCTTTCCACAAAGGGCAAACGTCCAGTCTGGTGGACCCCAGCCATTAACAAACTTTACAATAAGAGGAGAAAGCTATTACATGATAGAACAAAATCCATAAAAGGGAAGTCACCCCTGATCATTATTAGTAAAAAAATACGAGCACTCATAAAATCAAGCTAAGGCCAATTTTGAGAGAAAAATTGCCGTGGATTCAAAGGACAATCATAAGGCCTTTTTCAGCTATGTTAGGAACCTGGGTGGAAACTCCCAGATATGCTCAGAATTAGTCCAAAATGATACAAAAATCACTGAACCCACAGACATTGCCAACATACTGGCAGACAGGTTCAGTGCAAACTTCACCCCTCTCCCCTAAAGGAGAGATAACTATCCCAGCCGAGTGTAGCCTCCCGGACATCTCAAATGCGCAGGTGAAAGCTGCTCTCTCTAAAGCTAAAAACACAGCATCAATGGGACCGGATGGTGTCCCCGGCTGTGTGCTACACGAGCTAAATGAGGAATTAAACCCGCACATAAGGCAGCTGTTTAATCTCAGCCTTACCACAGGATACGTGCCCAAGGAGTGGCGTCACGGCAACTGTGGTCCCACTCCACAAAGGCGGTGCCTCACGGACCCTGGTAATTACCCCATAAGCTTAACAAGTCTAGTCTGCAAAGCTATGGAGAGGATCATAATGGAGCTCATAAACAAAGATATAGGGGACTTGCAGACATTGGACCCGACCCAGTTTGGCTTTGTCAAGGGAAGATCATGCCTTTTGAACTTGGTTGACTTCTTGAAACAGTCACCAAGGCCATTGATGAGGGAAAGGCAGTCCATACAGCCTACCTTGACCTTGCAAAGGCTTCGACACAATACCCCACTCGGGTATTGTAGAAAAACTTACCAGCTTAAATGTAAACCCATATGTCACAAGATGGGTTGCAAACTGGCTTAAGGACAGAACCCACAGGGTTAGAGTTGCTGGCGCTGTGTCAGACTCCAAGCCGGTCACAAGTGGTGTCCCACAGGGCTCGGTCCTTGGCCCCTATTGTTTGGCATCTACTTCTCAGAAGTACAGGCCAACATGGGAGGACTTTGGCTGACAAAGTTTGCAGGCGACTGCAAACTGGGTGCCATAGTGGAAAGTGCATCGGACACGGATATCCTTCAGAAGGGACTCACGGAAACAGATAGCTGGTGCCAGAGCCATGGCCTGAAGTTAAACGCCAAAAATGTATAGTCATACCCTTGGGAAAAACAAGGTAACCCCAAGCTACCATATAGGTGGCAATCCACTAAGCACAGAAGAGGTTATCAGGGACCTGGGGACCCAGGTTGACAGTGGCCTTTCTTTTGACACTCACATTGCTAAAGTGGTTAGAAAGACCTTCTACATTGCCCACCTGATCATGAAGGGATTCACATCCAGATCTAGTGATGTCATTGTTCCCTGTACTCTTCACTTATCAGACCAATGATCGAGTACAATGCCCCATTCGGGATGTATCTCACCCGACATCTGCAGCAATTGGAGAGACCCCAAAAGTTCCTCACCAAAAGGATAAAGGGACTCCAAAATCTGTCATATGCTGCCAGATTGAAGAAACTCCAGCTCTATTCAGTCGCATACCGTCTGCTCAGAGGTGACATGTGCCTGACATACAAGGCCATGTCCAACCCGGAATTAATGGACATGCTCCACCTCAAAAATCCAAATCCACCAAAACCACTAGAGCAAGCGACTTAAACCTTAGCACGGATATAAATAGGACGTGCTGGAGGGATAGATTTATCACTCAGAGACTCCCTATGCTGTGGAATAAAATCCCGGTCCATGTGAGGCAGAGCACCTCGCTGACTCTGTTCAAGAGAAATCTAGACCTGTGGATGGGAGATCGTAGGTTTACCCCAGGAATCAACTCTGTGTCACTGCTGGACAGAGGCACAACAAACTAATGGGCACAGTATTTTTTCATATAAGGGGTGGCGTAAGCCACAATAATTTGGGCTAGGCTTATAAATGCCTTAGGGCAGATAGCCTAGTATAAACCTATGAACCTATGAACCTATGTATGGAAATGCAAGTCCCATATGCGTGTGCAGTACATCAAAAAGGCAACAGGGATATCTACCAGCCACGGAAGGACAGCACGGCGCCGTTATACAAAGACATTATTTAAGAAAAGCAAGTATTGTTTTTTAAATAATGTCATTGTATAATAGCAATAACCGACTCCGTGGTGTGGTATATTAAGATTTACCCACAGTTGGCTTTATTTAATCACTAGAGCTTCACCCTCATGATTTAACTACACCAACCATGGGTAAACCTTAATATACCACACCAACGTCATTGGTTATTGCTTAATTAAACGACAGCAGGGTTAGTTGGCTTGTATCCACAGATATACACATCAGATGAATAAATCCAGTCGCAGTAGTGAAGTATCTGATTTCACTTCATGCATATGTATAGTAGTCTTGCAAAGCTAGATGAGTGACTGTACAACTTACCACAGACGGTATCCATTGATAGAGATTGCATAAATTAAAATGCTTTCCCCAAAAATGATACTCTGTGTGGAGTAAAGAAAAACAGCAGTTTTCAAAATAATATGGCTTGCTTTGCAAGAACAGTTAAGTGAAAAAAGATTTCTTGTAAATGTTCAGCTTAGATATTAACATATAGCTGTGGGCTTACTGTAATTGGCATCCTGTTATAGAAAAAAGGAAGTTGACTTTCTGTGAGCTTTCAGATGCAGAAATAAATGAAATAAAATACAGATACTTCAAGTGACTCAAAGATGACGTGGAAAGACTTTTTGTGAAGTCTTCAAATACACCAAGGAAGAAAATAACCAAAGAAGGACATAAAATAATTTTTGTCATTTCAAGAGAAACTGTCCAGGCTAGAAATAACTATGGACTTTTTCATGACTCAAACAGAAACCAGAAGAACAAGTTACAAGGACATTAAAAATAACATTGTTTTACATTTAAAAGAGTATATAAACTGGACAGTAATTTTCACTCTTTAGTGGCGTTTTTGGACTAAGTGTTCATCGATCTATAATTATATGTGTCCAGCTGTGTAATAATAGAATTGAAATAACCCTGACAGTATTAACTGTTTGGCAAGAATTTGTAATAATACAAATAAATATTAATGGATACAGTAGTACGGTGTCAGTCTAGATCTCTGATAATAATATTTTACAATGGTAAGCCTAGCTCAATGACCGTGACATTTTTATATCCATTACCAACAGTTAATTTTTCACAAAGGCCTTAAATTTTTTGTGAGTTCAACAGACCGACAGTTCCTGTGCATCAACAGATCAACAGTTCCAGTACTTCGTTGGTGGATACAGAGTGATGCCCTAGAAGCTGCCCTGCGATGTTCCACCATCAATTCATCTGTTGAAGGACACCGTGTCTTCTAAGTGACTTCAGCCTGATCACCTGTTTGTCATCTACGCTAAATATAGTAAATTCTTCACAGTTATAACATGGATGCCAGTAGAGACAGTTAACTTTACAATGCCAACATATTGTATATATAAATTTACATGGTTTAAACCTTTTGTGTCAGACATGAAATGTAAATCTGAAATGTTTAATGTTCAGAATTTAGATAACAGTTGTGTTTGTAAATGGATAAATGCCTATAATCCATACATAAAATGTACCACAATTCATAAAGACTGTTCTTTATGTGGAAGTAACTTTCCAAACTTATGTCTATCTTGTCACAGGAGTCTAGTATGTAAGCCATACCATAAGATATATCCTGTTCCAATAAACAATCTGTTTGATTCTAACATTGTTAGTTCTTCACATATACAACAGTTAAATGTACCTTCTGCAGTTACCTAAATCTCATACAGTACAAGTGTATGCAATTATTGTCAGTAATGTAATAGACTACATATAAATTTTATTTATAGTAAATATTGCACATGCACAGAAAGAAGAAAGTTCTAACATAGTAGAGTGTGCTATTAATATTAACCTTTTAAAGAAAAGGTTTTCACAGCTTTTCAAAATTTCCCTAGAGACAGTAGTAAGGGACAATAATGCCATTTAGAGAAACAGACTCAGCATAACATTCAGACTTTACATAATGACATTTTTGGTTTAATGCAACAATCAAATAGAGCCCAACAACATTTACTAAGGGCACAAACTACAGAGGTTAATCTAACAAGACAGTTAGAAAAAGCCCAGCAAGATTTACAAGGAGTACAAAATACACCAATTGACATTGGGCAGGGTGCAGCAGAAATGACAGTTGTTTCTCCTGCTGATATATATATCAATAGTCTTGTTTATTGCAGACCCGGCCTCAGTGGCAAGACAAAAATGTATTTTGTTTCAATATGTTGGCATTTAAACAATGGTTGACATACATTATGTGGTCTATTTCAAATGATGCTTTATTTAAATGTTTTTTTTTTTTGCATTTACACATGTCAGTTTGGGTCAGAAGGGGATTCATCAACAGTGTTGGCAAACCCCTAAAACATGCTCCAGTACTACGGGAGTTATATGCATTGCTTCACAAAATGATTTACAGGAAAAGTTTAGTATTGTCAAAATCAAAGCACATAAAAAATGTAATACAGAAGAGGCTACAGTAAATGCTTTGGCGGATGTCAAAGCAAAGCAAGCAGCTGAAACTGGTGAGTGTCTAGACTCACATCACTGTTTTAAACACACAGACAAGGTAATGCCAGTTTCCACCATTTAAAAAAATTAAAAAACTATCTGTAAATGATCAGACAGACAGTCTAAATAGCATGACAGATGTTAGAAAAATGCATAATAGCAATATGCATGCTTAGTGCATTAAAGGCTTAAAAGGGTTAATACATTTATTCTGTTCATGTTGTATGAATCTGCACAGCTACTAGAAACTTTAATAAGAGACACTTCACTCTGCTTATGCCATGAAAATATGTGCAGCTACTAGAAACTTGATGAGACATTTTCTGCTTATGCCATGTGAAAATGTGCAGCTGCTAGAAGCCTTGATAAAGAAAACAATAGATGTTTGAAAGCTTAAACCATAGTCAGCATTACTTGTACCAAAGCTAGAAATGTACCTTGAATCTAGACAAAATGTAACACATGTATTAGAACTGTACAATTGAAGAATTGAAGAACCAAGGAGGGCTAAAATAAGCCCAAGGCCAGGTTGTTTTTCTCAAATGTTTTTGCAAGACAGCAATAATCTGACCATGTCAGCAATAAGTCTGGTAACATTTTCTGTGTAACATACAGAAAGCTGTGTCCGACTACTTTAGCAGTAGATTTAGTAACATTTTCTGTGTGACATGAAGAGAACTGTATAAGAATAACATACTGAACTCCAGAAAAGCAGACAAACCTTGTACCTACATGCTTTGTCTCCTTGCTGCAAGTAATAAAGGGTGCCTTGCTTGAACCTAACATGCATTGGTCTTTGAAGTTTTTCTTTTACAGATTGGTCCTTTGGACCGGAACCCTCTCTTCACCTCGGATCAGACGGCCAGGTGGCTGAAACCGTATGGGGAAGAAACCAAATTGGTTCTTCTTATATGTAAAGTCCTCCGACTGAATTGTCGTCAAAAGAGGCCAGCCACTTTCTGATCTGTGACTGAAGGATGGGTTTTCCGTGAATTGGTGATCAATCACGTGGGCTCAGGTAAGGTGAATCTACTTTTTTCTGTTTCAGGATCAGGGACTGGATATGTATTGTTTTTTGTCAGATTGTATTTTTCTTGCAGTCAGGGACAAAAAAGGTATTGTCTTGTCATAGATCAGGTGAAAAACAGTAGTAGACTTTAGGCAGTCATTCTGAAGAGACTATAACAAAATCCGTGGTACACGTTAAAACTAAAGAAGTTACGTAACAATTGAAAGGTAAAACAAAATGGGTAATAATTGCACAAAAACACCCCAAAACCCGCAGTTAACGAAAGATGCAAAATATATGCAGTCGCAGCGCGCCGATAATATTAGATATTTTTCAAAATGGGTTAATAAGTATGAATTTGACGGAAAATTAGAAAAATCCTCACTTATCAAACTTATCAAACAACTCAAAAATGATTCTAAGGTCAGGTAAAAAAGCAACAACGGTTAGGAATTCCTCAGGCACACAGGTGGCTGGAGGAAGTAAACCATAGGGACCAAAAGAACAAAGATTCAAAAGCAATGTTTTTAGATAGGGAGGATAACAACTTAGTAATAGCATCAGCACCTCCACCTCCCTTACCAGAATATGAAGTGAATGAACAGGTCAGTCCACCCCCACTATATCCTGTGGTCACTGGAGACAGAGACATTATAAAACTGAAACTAACTAAAATCAGAGATCCCATCGAGACCAGGTTCCAAACAAAGGCAAGTAATTCAGAGGAAGGTATCAAGTTATGGAAAATAGGAATTCACGATCTACAGGAGAAGAGGAAGAAATATGCCCGCTTATAGAGGTACCCAATCCTCAGGCAGGTCAGGACAATCAGGATCCATAGAGGTACCCAATCCTCAGGCAGGTCAGTCAATCAAAATTCAGGTAGGCAGAAAGAAATTCAACAAATTCAACATGGCGCTTTTCACAGTTCAACAGATGGCCTTTATCTATAACACAGAAAAATTAAATCTAATTCACCAAAGCCTTTAATGAATTAATTAATTAATTATTTTACACCACAATTATGTTAAAGATTACACAGTTAATCAACATTTAACAAATTAAAAGCTCACATTGCTGAAGAATCCAATAAACAAAATAAATAAAAAAAAATAAAATAAAATGTAAAAAACTAATGATAAAGTACCATTAAAATAAATTAATGCATCAAACACTTAAAACAAATTCAAAAATAATAAAAAATGAATAAAATGTTTCATGTGCCTGAATTCTGAAAAAAATAAAAAATAACTTAATTTGAAAAAATACTTACTTGACACTTGTAAACAATAGATATGTGTGAATGATGCTGCAAATATAATGATTTTTGAGATGTATAAAGATATAATGTGGCATAATGAATAATGAAATTTTCTTAAGATGGTTAAGACTAAACTGCCAATGTCAAATATAAATGTATTAACATAAACTTTGTGTGACATACAGAAAATAAAATGAGAACTGTGTATAACCTTCTGTGTCTGTGCTTGTGCATAATGAGATTGTCATAAATAAGAATATTGTGAATTTCAATATTAGTCTTGCCCTTTCTTATAGATGCTTGTCATAAATGTAACCATAATATCAACTAAAAGGGTCTCCCAGTCTCTATTTCAAAGATTTCTTCTCGATATTGATCATGCCGCCCCCGGTTTCATTCCAGACTTGAGCATCAAACTTAGTTCCCCAACTTTAGAGTTGATCAGTGATCGCAGGTCAAATCCTGGTTTTTTGTTTTTGTCATACTTTTGTTGTTTTATATAAGCTTATTGTTTTCCCTTTCTACATGTTGTTTTAAAGCGTTTTTTTCCTTTTGCAGTTTTCTAACATAGATGTATCGACATACAAATTCCCCACTCCCGCTTTTTCCTACATAGAAACTGAATCATGTAAAATTGTCTTTCACTCCTTCTTTTCCATGAAGATGGCATGGCATCTTCTACATGCCTTTAATTTTTGCTGCATTGCCTTTTTTTTCTTTAATTTTCTTTTATTTTTTTTTTTTTTTCCTTTTATTTTTTCTTCCTTTCTTTTTCAACCTTGATCTGGTCAGGGCCCCTTTTCAAACATTTCCAAAAGCCTGGTGCCCCCCAACCCTTCAACATACAAAAATCATTTGAATTGATCAAGAAATTTTCAAAGAATGCAAAGAATTCATAGTATTTTCTTATAGATTTAAATAGATTGAATGAATAAAAGTTGCCCGTAGCCAATTTGTAAAGGGGTTCCTAAAGTATGCCGTAAAGGTTCTACCTTAACTTCCTCTTTTGCCTCCCTCCTTCCAACTTTAAAGGTCTCCTTTCCCAGGCCCTCTTTCCAGGCTTTTAATTCAAAAAAAAGTCATGTCTTACTCCAGTCCTTCCTTGCACCAAATCCCTTCTGCCATGTAGTCGCTATGTCCTACTTGCCCTTAAAAATTGATTTGATGCACTCTTTTTTGAAAAGTTTTCTGGAAAAAGTGGAAGGACAGAGCTCAAAAGGCATGGAAAACTGTTGTCCATTTAATTGAACAGTTTTGATTGAAAACTTGTGATTGATGGATTTTTGGAATGGGTGATGGCAAATAATGCATGAATTGAACTGGAATGGAAAATCAAAAAGCAAACTCCACAACCCAAAACTCAGAATGTCAAAAAAAAAACAAAAAAGCCTCAGACCCATGCCACAAACAAAATGCAAATATCTAAGAGGTAACAGGGATAGAGAGCAGATGTATACTCCCAATGCATAACACAAACTTTGCATAAAAGAAACCAAGTTGCCATAAAGGTACTTCCAGATGCCCCATTGCTAATTCTTTACTTGAATTAATTGAATTTGAAAAGAAAAGATAAAATTATTACGTAGTACAATTTCCATTTTTTTTCTGTCCAAATTGCTTTAGTCTGTGTTTCAATCGGTTTCCTTGGTGAGAAACTCGCAAAAACCAATCCAGACCCTCATCATGAGGAATAAAGGAAAAAGATCCCAACAAAACAGTAGAAAAACAAGTAGAAAATGAACTACATAAGAAAACACAAGGAAAAAATGCCTTTTAGTCTTTATATCAGACAAGAAGGGAAAAAATTTTTGCCAATACAATCCCAAATGTGCCAATGGATTTTCCCTGGCCCTGCCACTACCTTGCTTTCCTTATGGATTTTTTAGGGATGCCACATTTTTTATGGATCTTTTTTTAAATGTCCTTGGTTTTTCATGTGGTTTTTTTACATGGTAATAGTTTTAGAGCAATGGATTGATAGAATTTTAATGTGGACTTAGACAGCAATGACTTCATCAATATTGACTCGCACTTGTATTTGAGATCATCATTTATTATATTATTATATTTTGAATTCATATTGAAGCAAACATCAGCACCAGCCTCCGCATCAGCCTCCCTTCATTATCCTCCTTTCTTTCCTTTAAATTTTTTTTTAACTTCCTTCATAAGTTGAAAATTTCATTGGAAAAAGTCTTTCTATCCATAGAAATTTTTCCTAAAATCTTTTTTTCCAAATTCAAAAAAAAAAATAAGATAAAAAAAATTGTGGGGGTGGTAGGGGGGTTGAATACCAACGGACCTGTTTCCATAAATTGCTAAATTGTAAAATAAATAAATAAAAAAAAATTCAAACCCTGGTAAAGAGTTTCAGCTCAACAAGGGATGAAAGAGGTCTAGAAGGCACAGATTGCATATTGCAAGCCACGACAACAGACATCAAACATCATCCACCCAAATTACATTATAAATTATATATGGCAGTTAGTTATCCTTTAAAATAGTACACATGTCATTAAGGCCTCCTACCATTGCCCCTAATGCTGTTACTGCTAAGGTGATCCACAGCAAATTTGTGTTTGAAGTATTTTATAATAAAAAAACTTTCCTCATCATCATTCTGCGGGTCCATGCCCTGGGTGCCTGCTGGTTCCTTGCTGCCACCCTTCCTACCCTTTTCAAAACTTCTTTCTCTTCAGGTGGCTCACCTCTTCTTCATGAACATTTTCCTCTTGGGCATGCACTACAGAAGTAAACCTTAATCTTTTGGGAATACGTTTGACCCATTGCTCGTCTCACACATGTTCTGTTGCAATCAAAAGGTGTAAACTGAAAAAAGTTCTTGTTGTATGCTTGCTCCCTAGCACCTGCATGTGCTGTTGATTACTGCAAATGCTGTCGAAACTGTACCATTATTCTGTGTTACAGGAGCTTCATTCATTGTCAGCTCACAACACTCTGGTGTTTCAGCAGCAAAAAAAGTATCAAATCAGTAGCCATGGTGAAAAAGCAGCAAAGAAGTCAGTTAAACAATTCTGAGCTTTATCAAGTGACACAATCAGGATCCAACCATTCTAGTATATAGACCTTGGACTCCGGAAGATATCTGGAAAGCCACTGAGGGAATTCCCTATCCAAAGATTAATTTCAGAAAATTCTCAGAAGACTTACAAGGAATGAGGTTAAGTTATAACTTAAATGGAGAAGAAATAGAAAAGGTAGTTAGACAGATTGTAGGGCCAGATTGGTACATGATTTGTGGCAACTGGAATCCTCGTGACGCTGCACAAAGACCCCTCCCACATAGCAGCACAGAGTTAGACACTAGAGTAAAAGGTCTTATAGACCGCATCTCTTAAAAATGGAAACCTAGGGCAGACTGGACTTGCATTAATCAGTGCATCCAACAAGAAGATGAAACAATTGACCGATACTATGCCAGATTGCTAGAATGTTTTAATAACCATTGTGGAATGCAGGTTCCCGAAGATCAAACACAAGATTCCCCATATGAACAGCAGTTAAAGAATGCATTTTTAAAAAGCAGTAGTACGCCTATAAGCAGTTTCATTATGAAACACATGGTAGACCATCGTACAAGCAGGTTACAATCATTACTTGAATATGCCAGGCATGCTGAAAGGCATTTTAATAGCAAAAAGAAAAAGAAGGCTCAAGTATTTTCTGTAGAAGAAGGAGCAGAAGTTTATGTAGTACAGTCTAGGAAAAAGGGCAAGAAAAACGCACAGGGGAACAAGCAGTCTGATCAGCGATCAGAGGACTTTGAAGGGCGTAAGAAAAGGGGAGAATGTTTTAAATGTGGCAAAAAGGGACATTTGGCAAGGGATTGCAAGAAAAATAAGAAGGCAACAATGGAAGGCAAGGAAGGTGAGGCCTTACTATATGATAGCCAGTAGAGAAAGGACATATGAGAATGTGAAAGATGGAGTAGAGGAAGTTAAGGAAGTTAGCGACAATGAAGAAGACGAAATATTATGACTTATCTTCATATAATGTGTTAAAATAAAATAAAATAAATATTAGACCTAGCTTTATTGAGCCTGGAGCTCTATTTAGCAGACACGAAACCAGAAGTTACACTCTTGGTGGAAGGGAGGGAGGTCAAATTTTTGTGTGACTCAGGGGCATCACGGACCCTGATACACCCCTCCAAATTACCAGAAAACTCAGAGTCACCTGATTACATACTGGTCAAAGCAGCTGATGGACAGCTGTATCGGGAGCCTCTCTCCCGTAACATTGCAATAACTGATCCAGTTTCAGGATTGACACAGAAAAGCAAAATTGTAGTTTCTGCAAAATGCCCAGTAAATCTCTTGGGCAGGGATCTCATGCAGTTATTTGGTATAGCAGTAGTCCCAACCATGCAGGGTATGGAAGCACACCGACAAACTAACACCTTTGTGGTGCAATCGGGGGGTGAAATGTTTTATTGGTACAGCCAGGACTTGGTTACGACTGGTCCAGGGACTGTGACCAAGGAACTGATGAACGTAGCCATCAGCAAGTTTCCCTCCCTTGACATTGATAAGCAACACTTGTTGCATTGCACCCTGTATTTTTGTAGCACACCAGGACCTGATAAGGAATATGAGAAAGAATTATTTAAAAATCGTACAAATAGATTGGTATTGCGTAATTTGTGCTGGGATGCAGAAAGGAATAGTGTAGCCAGCTGTTCACTGCCCCAGGAGTTTTTTGCACTTTATAAATCTAATTGATTACCACATGTTAGCTTAACCAAAAACAAAAATATAAAATGGGCAGACCTAGGGGAGAAAGCCACGAGATGGGAGAAACAAACAGAACTAGAACTGTTAGGACAGGGAATACAAGTACAAAAATTGAATTGGGTAACTCAGACCAACCCAGCTGTGCATTTACATTCTTGCAAAGACAGCTGATGGACACTCCTACTAAATGAGGAAGAAAACGCCTTGCGAGATATACCAGAGACTCTCTGGTTGACAGGAAAATCAGATGTAGGACTCATTCGTACAGCAGGGCCAGTTACTATCACACCAAAGTCAGCATTCAGACCACAAAAGAGACAGTATCCCTTAAGAAAAGATGCAGAGGCAGGGATAAAGACTATTATAGTAGCATTACTTAAAGGACGGATACTAGTGGAATCTCCCGATTCACCATGTAACACACCCTTATTTCCAGTTAAAAAAGCCAATGGAGAATGGCGTATGGTCCAGGATTTACAAGCAGTAAATGACGCAGTAATACCAAGGGCACCCATAGTGCCAGATCCACACACCCTGTTAAATGATTTAAAACCTCAACAAAAGTATTTTTCTGTGGTAGACATTAGCAACACATTCTTTTTGATACCGATACACCCTGATGGCCAGTATTGGTTTGCATTTACATTTCAGGGAAAAAGATACACATATACGCGCCTACCACAGGGATATTGTGAAAGTCCAATGATATTCTCACAAGAAATGGCAAGCAACTTGGCAGGATTCAACCCACCAAAAGGTAGTCAGGTTTTACTTTATGTTGATGACATTTTGTTGGCGGCCCCCACCCTGCAGGATTGTAGGGAAGATACCATAGCACTTCTACGATTTTTAGCCGCTGAGGGACATAAGGTAAACAAAGACAAACTGCAGCTCTGGAAAAAACAGGTTAAATACCTAGGATATGTAATATCCAAGGAAGGTAGAACATTAGATGAGGACAGATAAGTAGCAATTTTGCAAGCACCAAAACCCACTACCAAAAAGGAAATTATGTCCTTCCTGGGTACAACTAATTTTTGTCGAAGCTGGATTCCAAACTATGCCTTGGAATCTGCACCTTTAACTGACCTCATATATAAGATGCCTATGGCAGCACAGGATTTGTTTCAATGGACACCAGAGGCAGAATCTGCCTTTTGTAAACTAAAGCAATTAATAGCGTCCTCACTAGTTCTGGGACTGCCAAACTATCATAAACATTTTTTCCAGACTGTAGATTGCAAGCAGGGTTATATGACATCAGTACTAACACAACAGCATGGGGATAAGCAATGCCCCATTGCTTACTATTCATCACAACTGGACCCAGTGGTACGGTCCTTACCCCACTATGTACAAGCAGTAGTCGCAGCAGCGATGGCAGTACAGGCTTCAGCCTCAGTAGTCTTGTTCCACCCTCTCACTTTGAGGGTACCCCATGCAGTTGTGATCATTTTACTGCAAGAAAAGGTGGCATATCTTTCCCCTGCTAGGCATCTTTCCTGCATGACTATATTGTTGAGCCAACCTCATATGACAATTGAATGATGCACAACTTTGAACCCTTCTACTCTGCTACCAACCCCTGCAGACAGCACACCACACCGCTGCCTGCAGGTAATCGAGCAAAAGACATTACCTAGAAAAGACCTCACAGATGTTCCCTTGGATGATGCCAAGGTGACATACTACGTGGATGGCTCATGCAAGAGGGGTCCTGCAGGACAGAACCTAGTAGGATATGCAGTAGTCTCTGATACTGAGGTTATAGAAGCAAAATCCTTACCGCACAATTTATCTGCACAAGCAGCAGAGCTGATTGCCCTAACACGGGCATGTACCTTAGCAAAGGGTAAATGTGTAAACATTTTTACGGATAGCCAGTACACTTTCTCCACTGTACATGTGTTTGCACAACAGTGGAAAAACCGGGGAATGATAACATCTACTGGCAAACCTATAAATCATGCACAGTTTATTTTAGATCTTTTAGAATCTATTCAATTACCTCAGAAAGTGGCCATTTGCAAATGTGAAGCTCACACCAAGCAACAAGATAGGATTTCAAAAGGTAATGCAAGAGCTGATACAGCTGCGAAACAAGCAGCCACAGAAGTATTTCTTTTAAATGAGGAATTACAACCCTCTGAAACTTTGAATCTAGATATGTTAAAAACAATGCAGACACTCACTATGCAAGCTGAAAAACAGCGACGGATGAAACGAGGAGCAATCCTCGAAAAGGGGCTGTACATCTCTGAAGAGGGAAAACCGATACTACCCTCTAATTTGTTTCGCTATGCGGCATTGTTGAGCCATGGGCAGTGCCATGTCTCAACAGGGGGGATGATACAGCTGGTGAACCAGGTGTTCACAACGTACGGATTTACAAACTACTCTAAAAAATTTTGTTTAATGTGTCAGATTTGTAACAAGCATCATGCACAAGGGGCGATAAAGCCCAAGCAAGGGAGTTTTCCCACACCACCATATCCGTTTCACACTATCTGTATGGATTTCATAGAATTGAACAAATGTGAGAATAAGAAGTATTGCCTTGTCATTATAGATATGTTTTCCAGGTGGGTGGAAGCCTTTCCAACCAAAAATCCAGATGCAGCTACAGTGGCAAAAGTACTTGTCAAGAAAATTATTCCTAGGTTTGGCATTCCGGAGAGAATCTATAGTGACAATAGTACACACTTTGTAAATCAAACCATACAGCAGTTGAGTAAGTATTTTGGTATTTCTTTAAAAAATCATTGTGCATATCATCCGCAGTCTGCAGGGCTGGTTGAAAGGCATAATGGTATTCTGAAAAGCAAACTGAGGAAATTAATAGCTGAGACAGGAAAAACTTGGTTATACTGTTTACCCCTGGCACTGTTGAACATGAGAACTGTCCCTACAGCGAAAGGACTGACTCCTTTTGAAAAACTGTTTGGAAGGGCTTATTATACACCCCAGTGGAAACCTCTCATGTCATCAGACCAGGAAGCTGATTTTACACTAGTTGAATATATGAAAAAGTTTTTGAGTTCTAAACATCTGTTGCAGTCTAATTCTGTTTCAGACCAAAAATGAACCGAAACATCAGAAGTGATAGTGACACCAGGAGACTGGGTATGGATTAAAATCGTGAAGCGAAAGAACTGGGCATCGCCAAGGTGGGAAGGTCCCTACCAGGTGCTTCTTTTGACACCTACTGCAGTCAAGATAGCAGAACGAGCTTCGTGGATACACCTGACGCACTGCAAGCTGGTAAAAAACTTTGAGATGGAAAAAGACCTTACCTCTCCATCGGGACCTTAAGCACAAAAGTCTGGCTGCAAAGGGGGGTCAGATCAATAGGAACTGATCCGTCTCAAACCCAGTGAAGCAATCATCGGTGCTAAAGGTCCTATAGGGCAGAGAGTAAGATCACGTGTCCTAAGTGAGATGATGGAATCAACTAAGATCCAAATACACCTACTTGGAAGAACCGGAGAAAATGGAAATGCAGAACAACCGTTTCCACAGAAATATTACATGACCATCCTGTTGACTGTACTGGTAACAATAATCTTTTTATTGTGGCCATTTCTTTTCTCAGCCATGCAAGTAGAATTAAATAAGCGTGCAGAATGGCACCTGAACTTCAATACCTACAAGGCAATCAAATATGTGTATGCTGAAACCTTTAATGTTTCGAATTGCTGGATCTGCACAGCTCTGTCAACAGCATATGGGGGGTTACTGCTAACTTCAGTTCCCCTAGGGGCTAATAAGACCTGGGAAAACCTAATTCATGATACATCAAATGTCACATCAGAAGATAAAGTAGCATTGCACTTGTCTATTCGTCAGAAGGGAACCGTGTGTTTTTATAAGAATGATACAGTAAAGGTAGGATGGAGGTATTGCAATGTAACAATTCCCTATAGATGCTACACTAAATCTAATAACGAATTCTATTGCAACACGAGCTATGATTCATTTGTTGAACTGATGCATAGGACAATCAAAGAAGTAAAACATGATGCTGTCCTCTACAAACAACTGTTCATAATCGACAGAAAAATGTTTCACGCAGGACAAGGGTATGTTTATAGTAAAGTTGCTACTAAAGTAGAAGACTGTTACTTTATATGCAGAAGAAAAGCATATAAATGGCTACCCGAAAACTGGTCCGGTAGTTGTTTTTTGGGGTACCTGGTTCCGGCCATATGACACACGGCAGTTTTACCTCAAGGGAAAATTTGGAATGCCCGAGAAATCAAGAAGCCTGTCAATCCAGTGGGACAAATCAATGCACCCTGGAAATACCATCATGACTTAGGCCCTGGGAATAACAACGGACTGTCGCACATGGATCTGGGTGATACCGTCATGTCATGGGCAGGCGTACTACCAGCATATGGAGCAATAAAATCAATCTGGGAATTGAGAAAATTGTCTAAACTTCTCGAAATAATGAGTAATGCAACCTTTTCTGCCCTAGAATTAGTAACCGATGAACTGACCGCCATGAGAACAGTGGTACTTCAAAATCGCATGGCTCTTGACTTCACCCTAGCGGCGAAAGGAGGTAAGTGTGCTTTAATCCAGGAGGAGTGCTGTTCGTACATTCCAGAATACAGACACAAGATAGACAACCATCTTGAGGTAATTCAGCAGGTGTCGGCCATGATCAAACCGGGACCAAATCCATTGACGGACTTTTTTCAGAAAAGGTTTGGGGGTTGGGGCAGCATCCTGATGAACATTCTGATTGCCATCTGTGTAGGGATAGCCCTACTGATGGTGTGTGGGTGCTGCTGCATCCCCTGCATAAAAGGACTAATTAGAAATTTTGTAGACATTTCAGTTTCAGAAACTTTGTACCAGGAAGCTGAACTCGAAGAATTACTCAAAAACTGAAAAATGCTTTCATGGGCTTAAACTAAATGACTCTCTAACTGCAAATCCTGAGTAGGAAGAGGTTAAGGGAAGAAAAACTGTTTATGCTTGTTTTGAAAGTAGAATAAAGTATTAAAAGGGGGGAAATGTTAGAAAAATGCATAATAGCAATATGCATGCTTAGTGCATTCAAGGCTTAAAAGGGTTAATACATTTATTCTGTTCATGTTCTGTGAATCTGCACAGCTACTAGAAACTTTAATAAGAGACACTTTATTCTGCTTATGTCATGAAAATATGTGCAGCTACTAGAAACTTGATGAGACATTTTATTCTGCTTATGCCATGTGAAAATGTGCAGCTGCTAGAAGCCTTGATAAAGAAAACAATAGATGCTTGAAAGCTTAAACCATAGTCAGCATTACTTGTACCAAAGCTAGAAATGTACCTTGAATCTAGACAAAATGTAACACATGTATTAGAACTGTACAATTGAAGAACTGAAGAACCAAGGAGGGCTAAAATAAGCCCAAGGCCAGGTTGTTTTTCTCGAATGTTTTTGCAAGACAGCAATAATCTGACCATGTCAGCTATAAGTCTGGTAACATTTTCTGTGTAACATACAGAAAGCTGTGTCCGACTACATCAACAGTAGATTTAGTAACATTTTCTGTGTGACATGAAGAGAACTGTATAAGAATAACATACTGAACTCCAGAAAATCAGACAAACCTTGTACCTACATGCTTTGTCTCCTTGCTGCAAGTAATAAAGGGTGCCTTGCTTGAACCTAACGTGCATTGGTCTTTGAAGTTTTTCTTTTACAGAATGTCTCGATTGTATCTTTTTCTTTGCTAATTTCACAGGTAAGACAATGTAAAATGAGTGTGCAAACTTTAACTGTGCAAACTTTAACCCTTCAAGCGCCAGTAAAACTTCATGTGGCATGCTTCACCCTTTGAGATTTTGGACCAGATATTCCCTTTATCTTCGCTGACTTATTAAATATTGTATATTAGGAAATACACTCTGCTACATTCATAAAGACTGCATATGAATTAATGCATTTCAGTAACAATGAAGATAAAAGGAATGCTGGTGCAAGACCTACCTCTAACCAGTAATATGGCATAGTAGGAAATGCGCTTTGCTGCATTCATAAAGACTGCATATTAAGTAATGCTTTCCACTAATGCTGAAGATAAAGGGAATGCTGACCCAAGACCTGTCTCACAGGAGGCAGCATGCAACTTGATGTTTAAGTGGTGAAGCTTGCAGTGTTAAAATATGCACACATAGTTTGTATAGACTCGGGTCCTATGCACCTGTGAAATTAGCAAAAAGATGCATTTGAAACGTTCTGTTCTTCTGACTAAAATTAAGTGTTATTTAGTTCCATGCAGCTGTGTATAGTATATATTATGGTTGTTGTAAAATCATGTGGTTGAGGTAACTTTTAGGTTCATAGGTTCATAGATTCATAGGTTCATACTAGGCTATCTGCCCTGGGGCAATTATAAGCCTAGCCCGATTTTGTTTGGCTTACGCCACCCCTTGATTTGAGTATACTGTGCCCTTTTTAAGGTTTAGTTTGCTGTGCCTCTGTCTAATAGCGACACGGAAGTAATCCCCGGGACAAACCTACGATCCCCCATCCACTCATCAAGATTCTTCTTGAAGAGATTCAGTGAGGTGCTCTGCCTAACATGAATTGGAATTCTATTCCAGATGGAAGGGAGCCTCTGGGTTATGAATCTGTCCCTCCAGCAAGTTCTATTTATTTCAGTGCTGAGGTTCAAGTCCCTCGAGCGTGTGGCTCTAAGGGATTTAGATTTACTGAGGTGGAGCATGTCCATTAATTCTGGATTGGACATAGCTTTATATGTCAGGCATAGATCGCCTCGAAGTAGGCGGTATGCAACTGAGTAGAGCTGGAGTTTTTTTAACCAAGCAGCATATGGCATCTGTTTGAGTCCCTTGATCCTCTTGGTGAGGTACTTTTGGGGTCTTTCTAATTGCTGCAGGTGTCGGGTAAGGTACATCCCAAAAGGGGCATTGTATTCTATGATGGGCCTGATGAGGGATGAATAAAGGGGCACAATTACCTCTCTTGATCTAGATGTGAATCCTTTCAAGATGAGGTGGGCTATGTAAAAGGTCTTTCTAACCACTTTTGCAATGTGGTTGTCAAATGAGAGATTGCTATCAACTTGGGTCCCCAGATCCCTAATTACTTTTTCTGTACTTAATGGGTTACCACCTATGTGGTAATTTGTGGGCACATTGTTTTTACCAAAGGGTATGACTATACACGTTTTGGCATTTAGCTTTAGACCATGGCTCTGGCACCAGTTATCCGTCTCTGTGAGACCTTTTTGAAGGATGTTTGTGTCAGCTGGAGAGTTGATTATGATGCCTAGTTTGCAGTCGTCTGCAAACTTGGTGAGCCATAGTCCTCCCACGTTGGCCTGTACCTCAGAAAAGTAAATACTGAACAAGAGCGGTCCCAGGATAGAACCTTGTGGGATGCCACTTGTGACCGGTTTCGAGTCTGACATGGCTCCAGCAACTCTCACTTTGTGGGTTCTGTCTTTGAGCCAGTTTGCGACCCATCTTGTGATATAGGGGTTTATATTTAAGCTGGATAGCTTATCTATGATGCCTGAGTGGGGTATTGTGTCAAATGCCTTTGCTAGGTCCAGATAGGCTGTGTGGACTACCTTCTCTTCATCTATGGCTTTGGTGACTGTTTCGAAGAAGTCAACCAGGTTCAAAAGGCAGGATCTGCCCTTGACGAAGCCGAACTGGGTAGGATCTATTTATTTATTTATTTATTTTATTTTACATTTGTTAACCGGGCTAGTCCAACTGGATGAATATCCATTTTCAGTAGAGGCCTGGGGAGATAAGCTCCAATTTGTACAATTTGTTAATACTAACTTAAACATCTAAGCATAACATTGACAAAAATAAGAGAAATCTAAGGACATTTTTAACATTATTCCAACCTTGATAAGTAGAAAGCAAGGAAAAAAAGAGAAAGAGAAAAAAGATGAACTAGGAGTTATAATGTTATAAAAAGAACCTTGTTCATATATTGTGAGGAAGAAATATCAGCAAGAGTAGACTTTGAGAAATCTAATTATCTAATAAAATTCGAAAGACTGTGTTTATTAAGGATTTCACCGCCATAGAAGTCTGAAGGTGATAGATAAAAGAAAAGTGGGTATAACATAAATTGCTTAAGGCAGAAGTTAGTCAGGATTACAACTAGGGCAAAGCCGGTGTTTTTTAGGTATATTTTAAGTTTTGGTTTGAGGTTAGTTAGAGAGGAAACAGTGGTGAGATCAGGAGGAAGAAAGCTCCATTTTTTCCCAACTACGTTAGAGAAGAGAGCATCGCCTGCTCTGTTGTTGGATTTGCTGGAGGAGATAAGCAGTTTATTTGAGGAGCGCAGGGAGTTAAGATTCAGGTAGGGAGTAATAAGGGGAGATAGACTTGGGGTCTTCTTTGGTTGGTTAAGTATCTAGTGTCTGTAGGTCCCCAATGTCTTTGTTTATGAGCTCCATGATGATCCTCTCCATAGCCTTGCAGACTAAGCTAGTCAGGCTTATGGGGCGATAGATTCCAGGGTCCGTAGAGGCTCCACCTTTGTGGAGTGGGACCACTGTTGCTGTACGCCATTCTGTGGGCACATATCCTGTAGTGAGGCTGAGATTGTATAGCTGTTTTATTTGAGGGATTAGTTCTTCTTGGAGTTCATGTAGGATGTAACCCGGGATGCCATCTGGTCCCATGGAAGCAGTGTTTTTTGCTTTGGAGAGGGCAGCCTTCACCTGAGCATCAGAGATGTTTGGGAGGCAGCCCTCTGCCGGGATAGATACTTGCTCTTTTTTGGGGGGGGGGGTGGAGACGTTTGCACTGAACCTGTCTGCCAGGATATTGGCGATGTCTGTGGGTTCAGTGTGTTTTTTGTCATTTAGAATCAACTCAGAACAAGTCTGAGAGTTGCATCCCAGGTTCCTAACATAACTGAAAAAAGCCTTATGATTGTCTTTAGTGTCCTGAGCAATTTTTCTCTCGAAACTGGCCTTGGAGGATTTTATGAGGGATCGTAATTTTTTGCTAGTACTGATCAGGGATGCCTTCCCTATTAGGGATTTTGCTCTATCATGTAGTATCTTCCTCCTTCTGTTGTACAGTTTATTTATGGCTGGGGTCCACCAGACTGGACGCCTGCCTTTGGATGTTTGGGTTTTGGTTTTGTTTGGGATAGCATGATCCATGCATTCCTGGAGATGTCCATAGAATGCGTTTATATAGGATTCTGCAGTTTGGGCAGTAGTTTCCACTGGCCCTGGGGCCTTGAAGGATTCCACTTCGGTTTTGAGAAGTGAGAAGTTCACTTTTGAGAAGTTTTTCACTGTGGTTTTCTGGGCTGGGGGTAGGGTCGGGATGTGGACATCCAGTGAAATTAATTTATGGTCTGATCTTACCAATGAGGGATATACTTCAGGTGTGGAGCATAGAGTCCCCATGTTGGTAATGATCAGGTCTAGTATGTTATCCCCTCTTGTGGGAGTGGTGACTAGTCGTTCCATAGCATTTGAGTTTATAATTTCCAGGAACCTTTGGGCTAAGGTGCTGGGGCTTGAGTAGTGCTCCCAGTCTATGTTTGGGTAGTTGAAGTCGCCCAATATAATGGTGTTCGGAGAGATCTTCATGTTCTCCAATGATTTCAGGAAAGCTGAGTGGGATTCCTGACTTTGAGAGGGTGGTCTGTAGAATGCTATAAACTGAAAAGCAGTCTTGCCCACTGTTAGTTGCACATGGATAGTCTCCGATACTTCGTGCAATGCCACTAACCTGGAGGTGTGGATATCCTTGATAAATATGGAAACTCCCCCTCCTTTTGTGGTTCGGTCCAGGTTTTGGGGCCGAAAAGCATGATATGAGGTATAACCTGGTAGTGCTGGGGTGCTCTCTGGAGCCTTGAACCAGGTTTCTGTCACTGTCAGGTTTAACAGTGTAAAGGCAAATTCACCTACCAAAAGCGAAAGCACAGAGAACACCTATGCACTGGCTACTCAGGTGTGCACTTACACCTGCTATATGACTACGTCTTCTTCACTTTAACTCTCTCACTTTGTTTTCCCCAATTGTAATGGTGCAACATTTTCCTTTACAGTTACTTGCAGTATTGACTATTTCCCCAACACACACACACACACACACACACACACACACACACACACACACACACACACACACACACACACACACACACACACACACACACACACACACACTAGTCTGCAGTTAAAGTGAGTGAATATTTGAGCAGTGCAAAATTACTGTTTCCTAACCTAAAATGTTCCCCCTTACTTTCTGATTAAGCAGTTTTCTCCCTGTAATCTTGCTGGCTGTCCAAATCTAGCATATTAAGACATCTAAAAGAATGCTGAGAAAAGACATCCTGCTACCTAAATGCTTTTCTCATTTATTGATAAAAAAACTCCTTTACTTGTTATTACTACAGGACATGCCTAGTTATTTATTATTATTAATTATTTAACATTTTTTTACCAGGAAAGTCCAACTTGGAACAAGCCAATTTTCAGGGGAGGCCCAGGGAAAAACACTCCAGATGCAATTCTTTGTAATGTAGGAAGAAACCGGAGCACCCATAGGAAACCCACATGAACACAGGGAGGGCCTGCAGATTCCACACAAAAAGCACCCCAGCTGAGAATCAAACTGGAGAACCTCTTGCTGTGAGGCGACAATGCAAACCACTGCACCACTGCACTGTTTCTTTCTTATATAGCTGTCCATACCCGGGTACCTAACCAGAAGTGCTGGAGGGATAGATTCCTGTCCCAGAGACTTCCCATGCTTTGGAACAAGATCCCAATCTACATTAGGCAGAGCTCCTCACTAACACTCTTCAAGAGAAACCTTGACGAGTGGATGGGAAACAGAAAGTTTACCCCGGAGATCACTTCAGTGGCTCTGCTGGACAGAGGCACAGGGAACTAATCTAAGGGGGTGGCGAAAGCCAACACATTCTGGCTAGGCTTATAAATGCCTTTGGGCAGATAGCCTAGTACCTACCTATGAACCTATGAACCTATGCCACGCAAAAATCTAGAAGGCACCCCCAAGCCATTTTCATGCTTTGCCCCACTCCTAAACATACACCTGGTCACCACTGGTCACCAACATGTGCTCCATTCACAAATCCTTAGCAACTCTCAAGTGATACCTTGCAGTTAACAGGCAATTGACTTTCACCTCCTGCTCTGTAGAAAGTAATATATAATCATTGAAAAGGTTGCCCAGACAGGGTGGTGTGGGGTAATACACTGAGATGGACGGGGCATTAATAGGTCACTTGTGGAAAGGAGGAAGACAAAATGGTTGAAGTTATGGGAATCTTTCTTAGCAACAATATCTAGGTTTTGGTACTGATGGGAAAGATGGGGAGTTCCGCTGATGTTGAAGCCAGTGAGTGCTTAACTACCAGGGCAACAAACATCATTCATAGGACTGCTCATTATAACAGTGACAGCAGAGCTATAGGAAGATCATCTTCTCTCTTTTAATGCCTTTGTTAATCAAAAGTGTGGAGCAGTTAAGTGAATTATTTCGACCATTTATTTACCATTTGTTAACTTCTTATGTGAGTTAGTCCATGGACCCTTTTCAGGGATGACATGGGCCAGAACAACAAGGTTAAATACAAATATGTCTGCTTTTACAAGATGTGAGGAGGTCAAATCCCTTTGCCTTTCTGCTGCCATGACCCAGGCCTTAAAGGGAAAGTCACTAGCCATTCTATCCAGGAGGCCTCTGAGAAGTCTAGTCTAAAGTCCCAATTGCTTCATATCATTGTCAGGTTAAGTGACTTACTCAGAGTCACAGTGTTGGCAAACAGAGGCTGGGGGAAACAAACACTAAACCACAGGAAGCATCTTGTTAATAGTTCATAGCCTTAATTATTTGCACTCACTGCTAAGTTGGTAGATACATTAGATAGATAGATAGATAGATAGATAGATAGATAGATAGATAGATAGATAGATAGATAGATAGATAGATAGATAGATAGATAGATAGATAGATAGATAGAGCTGGACTCCAATGACCTGAAGTTGCAACAGTGAGGACACTGGAACTAGAGAATTGGAGATTTCAGTTACATATAACAGTGCAAACCTTAACAAACATGAACACAATGCACACAACAGAAACTAGACGACTTGTCTGCCAAAAAGAAAATAAAAGAGATAATATTTGTGCTGTGCCAACTTAATCTAAATACGTATTTTTAATTTATACTATCATGCAGACTTTCTTCATCCCACCAATTACTCCGTCACTGAAACTAATCAGCTGCTATACTGGTGACAGACTTCACTGAAGTAGAGTTTTATTCAGTGTAAACTCACATGCCATATCTACTTGCCAGTGGAGCTTTCTACATACAACAGGTCCATAAACTCTCAACATCGCAGAAATATTTGTGGCAGTGGTTCTTAACCCTAGTGTGGGTTCACTAACCAGTGTCACATACAATTCAATGGTGTGATGATGGGTACTATTTCTGTACACAGCATTTCAGTTTGGATGACAACATATAGACAGTAGGGAGTCAGTCTGTGTCCACACGTTTTAGTAATGTGACAGTGAAAATCTGACCATACTTCATCCCAAATAAAGTTTTTGGACACAGTCGTTGCAGAGGACAGCTTTTAAATCTACTGACTAGGGAGAAGCATCTTGAGGATCAAAATGGCGACTAAATGGTTACCTTACACACAGAAAAAGTACAGAATAGTGCAACTGTGTCAGTAAACTTATAACTGTAAATGTTTGAATGATCACTGCTGCAGTGGCCTAAGCTATATGAGTTATATCCTACCAAGGATGTAACAGCCAGCCAGCATCCAAAGCTTCAGGGCACCTTCCACATGTCCAAACTGTTAGCTTAGTTTATAGTGCATTGTAAAAGCATGCACAGAGGACCAAGTTACTGCTTCTAAAACACTTCTAGAATCCTACCTTTTCCAGAAAGTCACAGGAGAAGCAAAGGCCTAGTTAGAATGACTCTAGATTCTGACTAGCGTAGTTTTGTTGGAGTTAGAGGAATAAAATGTAATAGCATGACAAAACCATTTGGAAATGGTCTGTTTTGACATTGGTTGTCCATTTACTTTCATGAGAACTGTACAACCAATCAGAAGTTCGAAAGATTTTGTTCTCTCAGTATAGTACCTGAGTTGTCTGTGGACATCCAAGATATGAATTATCTGTTCTCCTTCACTTTTAGGTTATGGAATGAAGACAGAGAGATGGATTGCCTTCCTTAAAGTAAACTCGGACTCCACTGTAGGCATAAAAGAAGGATTAGTTCTCAAAGAAACCCTGTCTTTGCAAAAAATGAGATAAGGTTGACCCATCCATCATAAAAGCATGCAACTTTGATACTGTTCTTGCAGAGGTTAGAAAAATAAGTAAAACTGTTTTCCATGTCAAGAGACTCAGTCATCCTGACAAGATGGTTGAAATGGAACAAGAGTCAATTTTTCTAACACAAAGTTAGATCCCAAGGAGTAGGCACCTGTTTCCTAGGAGACTATTTGTGTAGCACACCTTTCAAAAACATTTTCACATGAGGTTGCATTGAAAGAGGGGATCCATGGGCAGACATACTGAAATGGTGAGATTTGAACCTTGATTAAGGAGTAAAGCAAGGCCGTAGGATAGTAACTCACACAAATAATGTAAAAACAGAGAAATACTAGCCCTGAACAGGAGCTGGTTCTTTTCTTGTCTCCAACTAGAAAACCTTTTCTATTTGCTAATACATGATTTTCTAGTAGTATGTTATCTTGACTCCATTAATACCTGCTACACATCCTTAGGAAAAAAAAGCTGCCTAACAGGTATTATGAACCCATCATCCAGGCAGTCAGTTGCACTTGTTTGAGGCTGGGATGTATCAAGCATTCCTGGTCCAGGAGTTTGCAATAACTGTCCCGGCCATTTCCAGAAGAAGGGAGAACCACTGTTGCCTGGGCAGAATGGAGTCACTACAATGATCTTTGGAGAGTCCTTCTCAATCTTCAGAGGTACCCTAGATATAAGTGGAATGTGGAAAAGCACACAAGGAAAAGAAAATTAAAGGCATCTGTCTTCATGCCTTCTTGCATGGAGCAGAATTTTGACGATTGTTCAGAGACAAGGCAAAAACATCTGTTTGAGGTGTTCCTCACAGATAGATGAAATCTTAGAAGACTGTCTGATTCAGTTTTCATTCATGAGTGTCTATCCTAGCCCTGCTTAGCCTGTCTGCTGCACAGTTTTGCTCTCATGGAATGTAAGATACCTGTAGAAATAGAGATTGGGCTAAAAAGCTATAGCCCAGGCTACCATGGCTAGTCTGTGCACAGGGTAAAATCTGGCTCCCCCTTGCTTATTTATACACTATCAGGGATGGCCTATGGCACTGGCTAGTGGGCTGCTCCCTCTCCTATTAAAAAATCAACACACTTTTTAAAATTCAGAAAATCATCTCAACGTTCTGTTAAATTCCTGGTTCTCAGAGAAAAGATGAAAACAATGTTAAAAAAAAGAAAAGAAAAGACAAACAACTTAATCCTTTTGCCACACTCTTTCATGCTTTTGTTGAGGACATTGGAAGTATCGGTTAACAAGAATCTCTATGGGAGGCAGCATGAATCAGCAAAGAGCCTTGCCAATTGGCTCAGACTGTTTCATGTGACTGAGACAGCTTGAGACTAGATTAAAGGAAGTAACCATAAGAATATGGGGGAAAGAGCGCGGAAAGAGTTTTTTCTATTATTTTTTATTTTATTTTTATATATAGATTTTCTTTTTTTACAGGTAGTAACAGAAGATAAAAAGTACTTTATTATGCGTGACTGTGTGTGTGTGTGTGTGTGTGTGTGTGTGTGTGTGTGTGTGTGTGTGTGTGTGTGTGTGTGTGTGTGTGTGTGTGTGTGTGTGTGTGTGTGTGTGTGTGTGCATGTATGGGGGATGCAGACATTCTCAAATGTTTCAGATTTTTTGCTTGATGTTTTGGTCAGTTGATTTTGGCCTATTGTCCACCATTATTTTAGCTTTTTCCTAGATTCATGAGATAGGTTGAGTGGTATGGGGGTTCAGTGAGTTGCCTACTGTATTCCAGGGGCAGCTCGTGCTATATAGGACTGCAGCCCCCTCAGCTGTGGAAAAGGAAAAAAAAAAACAAATGGAAAAAGTCTCAGAACATTTCCAAACTTCTGCGGAACTCAGAGGGGATCCAGACTGCTGCAACACCAGTCTGGAGTAGGAAGAAGGCATCTCAGTACTCTGATGCCCAGAATTCTAGGGTCTATATCAAAATTCCAAAGAGGTAAAATGCCGAACGTGAAAACACTGAACCCAAAATATCGAATGGTGAAAATAGCGAAGCCCAGGCACATGAAAATCTTACCTAGGGCAAGATTGTGGTGGGCCATTCCTTGGCTTCGCTATTTCCTCTACTGTGGTGCAAGAGTTATGGACGTTAGGGTTAGGGTGCGGGTTAAGGTAAGTGGATAGTTGATGAAACAAAAGTAAGTGGATAGTTAGTAATGTATGTATGGTGTAGTGTAGGGTTGTGTTTTGTTAACTGTATGTGTGTGTATTATCTAGTTTGTTTGTGTATAGATTCGTAGGGTATGTGTGAAATAGTTATGGACCTTAGGGTTAGGGTGCAGGTTAAGGTAAGTGGATAGTTAGTAATGTATGTGTGGTTTAGTGTGGGGTTGGGGTTTGTTAACTGTATGCGTGTGGTTTATTTATTTTGGTGTACTTGTGTTGTGTGTATGTTTCTGGGAACAGCAAATCTTTTCCCTGGGAAAAAAAATCACTATTCTGAGCGTTCAATGTTTTCAGTACTTGAAATTCCAAGTTTGAACATATGGTGTTCGACATTTTGGAATTTCAAATATATGATACAGACTAGGATGCAACATCCACAGGCTGGAGCAGGACACCAGGTACTATTGAAGGTGTATATGTGTGTAATGTTCCAGTTGATATATACTGGTGGTTAGAGAGAACTCAGATGGTGAAGGCTTAGGCTTGAACCCTGTATCTTGGGTGCAGGTAGCAAGAGCCTGAATTCTTTACCCACCACCATCTGTGAAAACTTTGCAGATTTTTGCTTCATATTTTTGTTCTGTTCTGTTCCTCATAAAATCTGTGGATTTTTAATTCAGTAGATAGTTAATGGTGCAGTGGTAGCATTGTTGTCTTACAGCTAGAAGTTTCATTCTTGGCTGGCATGCCTTATCTATGGGGTCTGCATGTCCTCCCTGTGTTTGTGTAGGTTTGCTCTGTTGTCCTCCCATGTTACAAAGGCATCTGTCTGGAGTGTTTCTCCCTGGGCCTTTGCTGAAAATTGGCTTTTGTTCCAAGTCAGACTTTCCTGATTAACAAACGTTAAATAAATAAAAATGTTAGGCATTTGAATTTCAGACTTTATATTCTTCAGAAAGTACACGGCAACACAAAACCTTTTATTCTAGCAATTTTCTAAGTTTATAAGATGAATATTTGAATTTTGTCTCTATTTTTGGGACTGTATTCCCCCATTATTGGCTTCATCCAGGTTTTATGTGCTAAGGTTGAGAGCTATGGTGAGAACTGAATTCACTGAATATGTTTGGGGGGCTGTAATCCCCAATTACTGGCTTTGTCTAGGTGTTTTGTGCTAAGAGGTTGACAGCTATGGTGAGAATTTAATTCAATGAATACGTGTGGGGGCTGTATTCCCCTATTATTGGCTTTGTCCAGGTGTTTTGTGCTAAGAGGTTGGCAGCTATGGTGAGAACTGAATTCACTAAATGGTAGCCATTTAAGTTTCAGTCTTCCTCTCTTTCACAAAACAGCTGATTTGGCATAGGGGTATGTTGTTCTGACTGTTTTGCACAGGATCCTAGGTTCAAGACTTGGCAGTGAAATGTATGGTAGTAACACAGCATTTTATTCTAGCAACTTTCCAAGAGTATACAAGCAATATTTAAAATATGTCCCTGGTTTTGGGGCTCCCCCCCCCAATAAATTTTGGCTTTTTCCAGATTTCTTGTGCTGCAAAGTTGAGAGATACAGCTGAGTGTCTAGTAGATTTTACAAGGAGCTGAGAGCTGCAGGGGAAGAGAAGTTTAGTGCAGCTTATGCTGAGTCTGCTTGCAATGATAGTAGCACAACAGGTAGTGTACTTGCTTTTATAGGTTCATAGGTAGGTACTAGGCTAGCGGCCCAAGGGCCTACGTAAGCCTAGCCAACAAGTTTCCCTGGCTTATGCCACCCAAGAAAGTTAATTTCCTGTGTCTCTGTTGAGCAGAGCCACAGAAGTGATCCCTGGGGTTTATTTCCTATTTCCCATCCACTCATCAAGATTTTTCTTGAAGAGTGCTAATGAGGAACTTTGCTTGACACAGATGGGTAGCTTGTTCCAGAGTATAGGAAGTCTCTGGGACAGGAATCTATCCCTCCAGCATGTCCTGTTTATTGTGGTGACAAGGTTTAGGTCCCTAGAGAGTGTAGCTCAGAGGGATTGTGATTTCTTAAGGTGTAGCATGTCCAACAGCTCTGGGTATAACATAGCTTTATATGTTGGGCAGAGATCTCTTCAGTGTAGGCGATATGCTACAGAGTAAAACTGGAGTTTTTACAGGCAGTCAGTGTAGGGCATCTGTTTGAAGCCAGTAATCCTCTTTGTGAGGTACTTCTGTGGCCTTTCCAGCTGCTGCAGATGTCTTGTGAGGTACATTCCAAAAGGGGTGTTGTACACTATAATGGGTCTAATGAGTGCCGAGTAGAGGGGAACAATGGCCTCTTTTTTCCTGGATGAGAATCCTTTTGTGATGAAGTGTGCCACATAGAAGGATTTCCTGATTACTGTGGCAATGTGATTATCAAAGGAGAGACTACTGTCCACCTGGGTTTCAAGGTCTCTTTTCACATATTCGGCATTAAGTAGACTGCCATTTATGTGATAGTTCATGGGTACAGAGTTTTTACCAAAGGGGATGACAATGCACTTTTTGGCACTGAGCTTGATGCCATGCCTCTGACACCAGGTATCTGTCTCAGTGAGTCCCTTCTGTAGGATGTCCACATCATTTGGGGGATCCAACTATGGCTCCTAGTTTGCAGTCATCTGAAAACTTAGTTAGCCAGAAGCCTTCTGTGTTAGCCGGTACTCCAGAGAAGTAGACACCAAACAGGAGAGGTCCCAGGCCTGAACCCTGTGGTACTCCACTTGTCACTGGTTTGAAGTCAGATTTGGAGTGTGCAACTTTTACAGTGTGGCTTCTGTCAGTGAGCCAGTTGGCAACCCATCTTGTGACGTAGGGATTTATACCTAGTTTAGTGGGTTTAGCTATAATTCCAGAATGGGGGATTGTATCAAAAGCCTTGATTAGGTCAAGATTTTTTTGGCTTGTGTAGACCA
>NC_056736.1:779539620-779562905 GCF_019279795.1 Protopterus annectens | reverse complement strand
CCAATAATGACAAAACTGCCCAATTCAGAACATTTTTCCAGTAAACAATGAAACAAAATGCATGCACCAATAATGATAAAACTGCCCAGTTCAGAACATTTCCATCATAAAAGTCTACTCAAACTTCTACAGTCCACCATTATCAGTAAATATGCACAATCACTGAAGAAGCAAAAGTCCTCTAAATAATTCCATATTAAAGAAATATGTAACTAATGAAGAGGTTGCTGCTAGCAAACAACTTTATATTTCATTGTTTCATCTACTAAAAGAGTGCCTGTTGCCCTTGAGGAATAAATTGCCTATGTTGCATTAAAAAATGATAAGCTAGTAATATTTCAATAGGGAATGGATGGCAAACTGATAACAGGTTCATAGTTACTAGGTATCTTTGCCAAAAAGAACTGCAGCATCCACCCCTTTTCCAACACAGTACTGCATCAGCAATGCATCTACCTACTGTAGGAGTAGAACCCACAGCCTTCTGCATCAAAACTAAGCACACTACCTGTTGTGCTATTAACAATGCATATTGACTCAGCAAAAGCAGCACTAAACTTTTGTTCCCCTGCAGCTCTGAGCTTCTTGTAAAATCTACTTGACACTCAGCTTTATCTCTAATCTTTGCAGCACAAGAATTCTGGAAAAAGCCAAAATTTATCGGGGGGGGGGACAAAAGCCCAAAAAACAGGGATACATTTTAAACATTGCATGTATAATGTTGAAAAGTTGCTAGAATAAAATGCTGTGCTACCACCCTACACATCATTGGCAAGTATTGAACCCAAGACCCTGTGCAAAACAGTCAGAGCAACATACCACTACGCCAAATCATCTGTTTCATGAAAAAGGGGAAGACTGAAACTTAAATGGCTACCATTTAGTGAATTCAGTTCTCACCATATCACAGCTGTCAACCTCTTAGCACAAAACACCTGAACAAAGCCAATAATGGGGGAATACAGCCCCCAAACATATTCAGTGAATTCAGTTCTCACCATAGCTCTCAACCGTAGCACAAAAAACCTCGACGAAGCCAATAATGGAGGAATACAGTCCCAAAAATAGGGACAAATTTCAAATATCCATCTTATAAACTTTGAAAATTGCTAGAATAAAAAGTTTTGTGTTACCATGTACTTTCTGAAGAACATGAAGTCTGAAATTCAAATGCTTGTCATTTTTATTTAACATTTGTTAACCAGGAAAGTCTGACTTGGAACAAAAGCCAATTTTCAGCAAAGGCCCAGGAAGAAACACTCCAAACACATGTCTTTGTAAGATGGAAGGACACCAGAGCAAACCCACACAAATACAGAGTGAAGATCCAGACTCCACAAAGAAGGCACCCCAACCAAGAATCAAATCAACAAACCTGTAGCTGTCAGGCAACAATGCTACCAGTGCACAACTGGACAACTGACTCTGTCAACAAACAAAAATACAGAAACCATAGATTTTATGAGGAACAGAACAAATATGAGGCAAAAATCTGCAATTTTTTTAGAAATAGTGGTGGGTAGGGAATTCAGGCTCTTACCACTTGGGCCCAAGATACAGTGTTCAAGCCTTATTCTCTACTCACCACCATGTAGCAATTAGGGCATTACACACACAAAAAGACATCGCTCTCCCTACCTGTTACTCCATCTGCAGCTGGCCCAGAAATTGTAGTTTATTGGCCGTTTGGGCAGTTTTTCCATCTCTTTCAAATTTCTGGTTTAAAAGCCCACATTTGCACTTGTTTCCCACATTTCCTGTAACTAGTCTAGTCCAGATACAGATTTGCTGTATCCAGGAATGTTGGTAAGCTTCTGAGCCCCCAAGCCTTTCTGTGTTGGAGGGAAGCATCCTAGTTTATCAGTGGGAGTGGTAAGCACTAGGTAGCCTATCTACCACAAGATCCAGGTACAGATTCTTAGTTTTAGCACTTGAATTTGCTTATTCGTGCTCAGCACTTGTTCAGAACTTGTTGTTAGCACTAAATAAGCTACAAATTACTACAGCACTCAACCTTCCTCTTTACCTAGAGGAAAACAGTTTTTGTACTTACTTTCCTCACTTGCTTAGAGAAAAACAGCTCTTATACTCACTTTCTGAGAGGAAAGTAGTTTTTTATTCAGGTATGTCCAAGGGTCAGCTCCCAGTGTTTTCTCCTGTCTATCTGATGAATCTGGGCATCTTGAGGCAATGTAGCAATTGTCTCATGTACACAAACAACCCTGTCCTCCTACCACCCAACACCACAACCTGTGAGAGATGCACTTATCTAGCCAAACTGGAGGTAAAGCTCTCTCCAACCAAGACTGAACTTGACAGTCAGGAGGAGAAGGTAAATACTTGCACCACACCACACTCATCACATAGTCCCACTAAACCTACATCACCAAAATCCACACAGAGAAACACAAAAACATTCACAGAGGCTCTCAGTAATATTCTGCTCAAGCAACAGAGACCTCCAAAGCAGAAACGCAAGCAACCTCCACCCCTCAACACAACCCAAATGACACATAGCCCACAAACTCAGTGTGCCAATAAACCACAGCCAATAAGGTAAACCAACATACCCAACACACTAGTCATAGGTGACTCTATAGTCAGGCACATTGATGTCCCACTCACCAGGCTAAACAAAGAGAAGGTTACTGTCAGCTGCCTGTCGGGTGCCAGGTTCCGCCAGATAACCCATGCACTCAGGGCACTCCACAACAAGTACAAATATGACTCTGTCATTGTCCATGTTGGTGTGAACTACCTGAGACGTACCTCCCTGGACTACATGAAAAGAGACATGGAAGAGCTCTTCAATCTTGTAGTCCAGGCAGGTATGATCCTAGCCCTGAGTAGCATCCTGCCATCGCCCAGAATGATACAGCAGTACAAGGACAACATTATTGACCTCAACAATTGGCTAAGCCTCTGGTGTCATTCTAAAGGGATCCAGTATCTCGCTGCCTGGGACGACATGGTCGACAGACCACAATGCTTTGCCAGAGATGGCATGCACCTGTCGTCCCTGGGATTCCGGATACTGGCTTAGGATCTTGCCGCCCCTATAGTGCCTTTTTTAGGTAAGGTTCAAATGACAAATTCAGCACTGTAACAGGAACAGGCAAGCAAAAACTGAGGGTAATGCTACTTAATGCTAGAAGTCTAAATCTCAAAATGCACTCACTCAAGGCACTCCTTAAAATGGAGAACATCGATATCTGTGCAGTGGCTGAGATCTGGTTCAAGGCTCTAGAGAGCACCCCTGCATTACCAGGCTATAACACATACCACACTTTTTGGCCATCTAACCTGGACCACAACACCAAAGGTGGAGGTGTGTCCATATTCATTAAGGATATCCACACCTCCAGGCTAGTTGCAGTGCATAATGCATCCAAGGTTATCCAAGTGCAACTAGCTCTGGACAAAACTGCAATCCAAATTGTAGCTTGCTACAAATTCCCCACCATGCCCCAGGATTCCCGCTCCTCTTTTCTTGATATTCTGGAAAATATTAGGGTTCAAACAAACACCCTAATAATGGGCGATTTCAACTACCCCACCATTAACTGGAAAAACTACTCATACCAACTCCTTCACTCAACGCTTTCTGGAATTCATAAATTCCAATGCCCTGGATCAACTTATCCACACCCACACCAGGGGCAACAATATCCTAGACCTAGTCATTACCAACATGAGTGATCGGTGTTCCACACCTGAAATCAACTCCTTGTTGGTCAGATCCGACCATAAGCTAATCATCCTTGATATCCACATCCTGCCCCCACCCACCATTAAGGAAACCACAGTAAAACATTTCTCCAAAGCCAATTTCATGCTTCTTAAGACAGAAGTGGTGAACTTTATGACACCCATGCAGATGAACAATACAGTTATGACTGCTGAATCCTATACAAATGCACTCTATAAGTACTTACACGAGTGCATGGATTGTGCTATCCCAAACAGAACCAAGACGCTATCTTCCAAAGAAAGGAAGCCAGTCTGGTGGTCCCCTGCCACAAACAAACTCTACAACAGAAGGAAGAAACTGTTGCAAAAGAGAGTAAAATCTCATGAGTGGAGGAGCTGCCTGGTCAGCCTCAGTAAGAAGCTGAGATCCCTTATAAGATCCTCTAAAGCTAGCTACAAAAATAAAATTGCCACTGATTCTAAGGGCAACCACAAAGCATTCTATAGCTATGTAAAGAATCTCAATGGCAACACCCAGATCTGCTCTGAGTTACAGCACAACGGCACGAGAATTACAGAACCAACTGATATTGCCAACATCCTGGCAGATAGAGTCAGTGCTACCTTTACCCCCCTCTCACCTCCTAAAGAGCCCATATCTATAAAGGAAGAATGCAGAGTCCCTGTAATCACATTTATGCAGGTAAAGGCTGCACTCTCTAAAACCAAAAATACAGCATCCATGAGACCAGACAACATCCCAGGCTGTGTTTTACATGAACTTCAGAATGAACTGGCTCCCCACCTAAGCACCATGTTCAATCATAGTCTCATGTCAGACTTTGTGCCCATTGAATGGCACACAGTAACAGTTATCCCACTCCACAAAGGGAGAGCCACCACTGCTCCTGGGAACTATCGCCCTATTAGCCTGATGAGCCTGGTCTGCAAGGCCATGGAACGTATCATCATGGAACTCATAAACAAAGACATTGGTAACCTCCAAACTCTGGACCCCACAGAGTTTGGGTTTGTGAAAGGCAGATCATGCCTTCTGAACCTGATCGACTTCCTTGAGGCAGTCACCAAAGCCGTAGACGAGGGTAAGGTGGTTCACACAGCCAATCTTGACCTCGCCAAGGCTTTTGATACTATTCCCCATTCTGGAATTATAGCTAAACTCACTAAACTAGGTATAAATCCCTACGTCACAAGATGGGTTGCCAACTGGTTCACTGACAGAACCCACACTGTAAAAGTTGCAGACTCCAAATCTGACTTCAAACCAGTGACAAGTGGAGTACCACAGGGTTCAGGCCTGGGACCTCTCCTGTTTGGTGTCTACTTCTCTGGAGTACAGGTTAACACAGAAGGTGTCTAGTTCTAGATGACTGCAAACTAGGAGCCATAGTCGAGTCCCCCAAATGATGTGGACATCATACAGAAGGGACTCACTGAGACAGATGCCTGGTGTCAGAAGCATGGCCTCAAGCTCAGTGCCAAAAAGTGCATTGTCATCACCTTTGGTAAAAACTCTGTACCCATGAACTACCACATAAACGGCAGTCTACTTAATGCCGTATGTGTGATAAGAGACCTTGAGACCCAGGTAAACAGTAGTCTCTCCTTTGATAATCACATCGTCACAGTAGTCAGGAAATCCTTCTATGTGGCACACTTCATCAAAAAAGGATTCTCATCCAGGAAAAAAGAAGTCATTGTTCCCCTCTACTCGGCACTCATTAGACCCATTATAGAGTACAACACCCCTTTTGGAATGTACCTCATAAGACATCTGCAGCAGCTGGAAAGGCCACAGAAGTACCTCACAAAAAGGATTACTGGCTTCAAACAAATGCCCTACACTGACCGCCTCAAAGAGCTCCAGCTTTACTCCATAGCATATCGCCTGCTCTGAGGTGATCTCTGCCTAACATACAAAACTATGTCAAACTCAGAGCTGCTGGACATGCTACATCTAAAGAAATCCCAATCCCTCTGAGCTACATGCTCTAGGGACCTAAACCTTGTCACCACAATAAACAGGACATGCTGGAGGGATAGATTCCTGTCCCAGAGACTTCCTATACTCTGGAACAAGTTACCCATCTATGTCAAGCAAAGTTCCTCATTAGCACTCTTCAAGAAAAATCTTGATGAGTGGATGGGAAATAGGAAATAAACCCCAGGGATCACTTCTGTGGCTCTGCTCGACAGGGGCACAGGAAATTAACTTTTTTGGGTGGCGTAAGCCAGGGAACCTTGTTGGCTAGGCTTACTTAGGCTATTGGGCCGCTAGCCTAGTACCTACCTATGAACCTATGAACCTATAAAAGCAAGTACACTACCTGTTGTGCTACTATCATTGCAAGCAGACTTAGCATAAGCTGCACTAAACATCTCTTCCCCTGCAGCTCTCAGCTCCTTGTCAAATCTACTAGACACTCAGCTGTATCTCTCAACTTTGCAGCACAAGAAATTTGTAAAAAGCCAAAATTTATTGGGGGGAGGACAAAAGCCCCAAAACCAGGGACATATTTTAAATATTGCTTGTATACTCTTGGAAAGTTGCTAGAATAAAATGCTGTGTTACTACCATACATTTCACTGCCAAGTCTTGAACCTAGGACCCTGTGCAAAACAGTCAGAACAACATACCCCATATGCCAAATCAGCTGTTTTGTGAAAGAGAGGAAGACTGAAACTTAAATGGCTACCGTTTTGTGAATTCAGTTCTCACCATAGCTGTCAACCTCTTAGCACAAAACACCTGGACAAAGCCAATAATAGGGGAATACAGCCCCCACAGATATTCAGTGAATTCAGTTCTCACCATAGCTCTCAACCTTAGCACATAAAACCTGGATGAAGCCAATAATGGGGGAATACAGTCCCAAAAATAGAGACAAATTTCAAATATTCATCTTATAAACTTAGAAAATTGCTAGAATACAAGGTTTTGTGTTACCATGTACTTTCTGAAGAATATGAAGTCTGAAATTCAAACGCCTAACATTTTTATTTATTTAACGTTTGTTAACCAGGAAAGTCTGACTTGGAACAAAAGCCAATTTTCAGCAAAGGCCCAGGGAGAAACACTCCAGACAGATGCCTTTGTAACATGGGAGGACAACAGAGCAAACCCTCACAAACACAGGGAGGACATGCAGACTCCATAGATAAGCCACCCCAGCCAAGAATGAAACCAGAGAACTTCTAGCTGTAAGACAACAATGCTACCACTGCACCATCAACTATCTACTGAATTAAAAATCCACAGATTTTATGAGGAACAGAACAGAACAGAACAAAAATATGAAGCAAAAATCTGCAAAGTTTTCACAGATGGTGGTGGGTAGGGAATTCAGGCTCTTGCTGCCTGCACCCAAGATACAGGGTTCAAGCCTAAGCCTTCACCATCTGAGTTCTCTCTAGCCACCAGTATATATCAACTGGGGCATTACACACACATACACCTTCAATAGTACCTGGTGTCCTGCTCCAGCCTGTGGATGTTGCATCCTAGACCTCTTCCATTCTATGTGGTCATCCCCACATATAATTCAGGTCTGTATCATATATTTGAAATTCCAAAATGTCGAACACCATATGTTCAAACTTGGAATTTCAAGTACTGAAAACACTGAATGCTCAGAATAGTGAATTTTTTCCCAGGGAAAAAATGTGCTGTTCCGAGAAACATACACACAACACAAGCACACCAAAATAAATAAACCACACGCATACAGTTAACAAAACCCAACCCCACACTAAACCACACATACATTACTAACTATCCACTTACCTTAACCTGCACCCTAACCCTAAGGTCCATAACTATCGCACACATACCCTACGAATCTATACACAAACAAACTAATTAATACACACATGTACAGTTAACAAAACACAACCCTACACTACACCATACATACATTATTAACTATCCACTTACCTTAACCCGCACCCTAACCCTAACGTCCATAACTCTTGCACCACAGTGGAGGAAATAGCGAAGCCAAGGAACGGCCCACCAAAATCTTGCCCTAGGTAAGATTTTGATGTTCCTGGGCTTCGCTGTTTTCACCATTCGATATTTTGGGTTCAATGTTTTCACGTTCGGCATTTTACCTCTTCGGACTTTTGATATAGACCCTAGAATTCTGGGCATCAGAGTACTGAGATGCCTTCTTCCTACTCCAGACTGCTGCAACAGCAGTCTGGATCCCCTCTGAGTTCCGCAGAAGTTTGGAAACGTTCTGAGACTTTTTCCATTTGCTTTTTTTTTCCTTTTCCACAGCTGAGGGGGCTGCAGTCCTATATATCATGAGCTGCCCCTGGAATACAGTATGCAACTCACTGAACCCCCATACTACTCAACCTGTTATCTCATGAATCTAGGAAAAAGCTAAAATAATGGTGGACAATGGGCCAAAATCAACTGACCAAAATATCATGCAAAAAATCTGAAACATTTGAGAATGTCTGCATCCCCCATACATGCACACACACACACACACACACACACACACACACACACACACACACACACACACACACACACACACACACACACAGTCACGCATAATAAAGTACTTTTTATCTTCTGTTACTTTTTTGTTGTTGTTGTGTCTTTCGGCTTATCCCGGTTAGGGGTCACCACAGTGGAACTCCAGTCCGCTAATGTTTGGTAGTGGATTTTTACGTGCCGAGTTACCAGCCCTGATGCACAACCTTCAACAAAGGCACACCCATTCACGCATGCCTCCACACAGAAGACGCTCTAGCTGAGAATCGAACGGGACAACGTCTTGCTGTGAGGTGACAATGCTACCGCAGCACCACTACCTGTAAAAAAAGAAAATCTGTATATAAAAATAAAATAAAAAATAATAGAAAAAACTCTTCCCATGCTCTTTCCCCCATATTCTTATAGTTACTTCCTATAATCTAGTCTCAAGCTGTCTCAGTCACATGAGACAGTCTGAGACAATTGGCAAGGCTCTTTGCTGATTCATGCTGCCTCCCATAGAGATTCTTGTTAACTGATACTTCCAATGTCGTCAACAAAAGCATGAAAGAGTGTGGCAAAAGGATTAAGTTGTTTGTCTTTTCTTTTCTTTTTTTAACATTGTTTTCATCTTTTCTCTGAGAACCAGGAATTTAACAGAACGTTGAGATGATTTTCTGAATTTTGAAAAGTGTGTTTATCTTTGTTTTTTTTTAATAGGAGAGGGAGCAGCCCACTAGCCAGTGCCATAGGCCATCCCTGATAGTGTATAAATAAGCAAGGGGGAGCCAGATTTTACCCTGTGCACAAACTAGCCATGGTAGCCTGGGCTATAGCTTTTTAGCCCAATCTCTATTTCTACAGGTATCTTACATTCCATGAGAGCAAAACTGTGCAGCAGACAGGCTAAGCAAGGCTAGGATAGACATTCATAAATGAAACCTGAATCAGACAGTCTTCTAACATTTCATCTATCTGTAAGGAACACCTCAAACAGATGTTTTTGCCTTGTCTCTGAACAATCAATCGTCAAAATTCTGCTCCATGCAAGAAGGCATGAAGACAGATGCCTTTAATTTTCTTTTCCTTGTGTGCTTTTCCACATTCCACTTATATCTAGGGTACCTCTGAAGAGTGAGAAGGACTCTCCAAAGATCATTGTAGTGACTCCATTCTGCCCAGGCAACAGTGGTTCTCCCTTCTTCTGGAAATGGCCGGGACAGTTATTGCAAACTCCTGGACCAGGAATGCTTGATACATCCCAGCCTCAAACAAGTGCAACTGACTGCCTGGATGATGGGTTCATAATACCTGTTAGGCAGCTTTTTTTTTCCTAAGGATGTGTAGCAGGTATTAATGGAGTCAAGAAAACATACTACTAGAAAATCATATATTAGCAAATAGAAAAGGTTTTCTAGTTGGAGACAAGAAAAGAACCAGCTCCTGTTCAGGGCTAGTATTTCTCTGGTTTTACATTATTTGTGTGAGTTACTATCCTACGGCCTTGCCTTACTCCTTAATCAAGGTTCAAATCTCACCATTTCAGTATGTCTGCCCATGGATCCCCTCTTTCAATGCAACCTCATGTGAAAATGTTTTTGAAAGGTGTGCTACACAAATAGTCTCCTAGGAAACAGGTGCCTACTCCTTGGGATCTAACTTTGTGTTAGAAAAATTGACTCTTGTTCCATTTCAACCATCTTGTCAGGATGACTGAGGCTCTTGACATGGAAAACAGTTTTACTTATTTTTCTAACCTCTGCAAGAACAGTATCGAAGTTGCATGCTTTTATAGTGGATGGGTCAACCTTATCTCATTTTTTGCAAAGACAGGGTTTCTTTGAGAACTAATCCTTCTTTTATGCCTACAGTGGAGTCCGAGTTTACTTTAAGGAAAGCTATCCATCTCTCTGTCTTCATTCCATAACCTAAAAGTGAAGGAGAACAGATAATTCATATCTTGGATGTCCACAGACAACTCAGGTACTATACTGAGAGAACAAAATCTTTCAGAACCTCTGACTGATTGTACAGTACTCATGAAAGTAAATGGACAACCAATGTCAAAACAGACCATTTCCAAATGGTTTTGTCATGCTATTACATTTTATTCCTCCAACTCCAACAAAACTACGCTAGTCAGAATCTAGAGTCATTCTAACTAGGCCTTTGCTTCTCCTGTGACTTTCTGGAAAAGGTAGGATTCTAGAAGTGTTTTAGAAGCAGTAACTTGGTCCTCTGTGCATGCTTTTACAATGCACTATAAACTAAGCTAACAGATTGGGCATGTGGAAGGTGCCCTGAAGCTTTGGATGCTGGCTGGCTGTTACATCCTTGGTAGGATATAACTCATATAGCTTAGGCCACTGCAGCAGTGATCATTCAAACATTTACAGTTATGATGTTTACTGACACAGTTGCACTATTCTGTACTTTTTCTGTGTGTAAGGTAGCCATTTAGTCACCATTTTGATCCTCAAGATGCTTCTCCCTAGTCAGTAGATTTAAAAGCTGTCCTTTGCAATGACTGTGTCCAAAAACTTTATTTGGGATGAAGTATGGTCAGATTTTCACTGTCACATTACTAAAACACTTGGACACAGACTGACTCCCTACTGTCTATATGTTGTCATCCAAACTGAAATGCTGTGTACAGAAATAGTACCCATCATCACACCATTGAATTGTATGTGACACTGGTTAGTGAACCCACACTAGGGTTAAGATCCACTGCCACAAATATTTCTGCGATGTTGAGAGTTTATGGACCTGTTGTATGTAGAAAGCTCCACTGGCAAGTAGATATGGCATGTGAGTTGACACTGAGTAAAACACTGCTTCAGTGAAGTCTGTCACCAGTATAACAGCTGATTAGTTTCAGTGACGGAGTAATTGGTGGGATGAAGAAAGTCTGCATGATAGTATAAATTAAAAATACGTATTTAGATTAAGTTGGCACAGCACAAATATTATCTCTTTTATTTTCTTTTTGGCAGACAAGTCGTCTAGTTTCTGTTGTGTGCATTGTGTTCATGTTTGTTAAGGTTTGCACTGTTATATGTAACTGAAATCTCCAATTCTCTAGTTCCAGTGTCCTCACTGTTGCAACTTCAGGTCATTGGAGTCCAGATCTATCTATCTATCTATCTATCTATCTATCTATCTATCTATCTATCTATCTATCTATCTATCTATCTATCTATCTATCTAATCTATCTTTTATCTGTATGTACATCTGTATACATCTTTTTCCCATGTTGTATCGGGGAGAGGACTCAACAGACCTACCTAGACCCTTTTTTCCCGGGGGCCGGGGATTTACCTTTACACCCGTAAAAAGAAAATTTTGTATTTAACCCTTTTTTCTGGCCCCTTATCCCAAATCCTACTACTACTAATTAACAAAATTAAAAAAATTAAATTAATCATTAATGTAATTTTATTAACAAAACATTGAGGAAATAATTTTAAGGCCCCTTTAAATTTAAAAGAGCTTTCCCGGTGGTTTGTTTTTTGTTTCCCCCCTGGTTTCCCAAAACGGGAACTTTCCCCTTTTTTTCCCACAGGGAAAACCCTTGTAATTTTTGGGAAAAAAGATTTTCCCCTCCATTCCCCCCTTTTGCCCCCTTTTAAAAAAGGAAAAAGCCCCATTCAGGTTTATCCCCCAAAACCCTGCTGGGAATTTTAAAAAAATTACTTTTAGGCAAAGGTAGAGCAATTTTGGCTTGAGGGAATCACTTAATTTCAAGGGGTTTAAAGAAACAATTTTGGGACCTTTGACCAGGGGTTTTAGGGGGGGCCCAAAGAAAGGCTTGGGGGCCCTTTTTTTTAAGGCCTGGGTTTATGGCAGGGCAAGGAGGAAAGGGATTTGCCCCCCCAAACCTTTAAAAGCCCGAATTTTGGTTTCCCCCCTTGTTGTTCCCGGCCCTGTCCCCCCCTGAAAAAGGGGGCCGGGAAAATTTGTTTTCCCCTAATTTCAAAGGTTTTTAAAGGTGAAAAAAAGTCCCTTTAATGTAATTTTTGTTCCCAAAGGGATTAAAAAAGGGGGAAGGGGAAACTTCCCCCCAAAACCTTTTGGTTGGACCCGGGGGTTGGGGCAGTTTAAGGGAAAAAAAAGGTTTTCCTGGTTTGCATTGGCCCTTCAAAAAAAAAAAAAAAAAAAAAAAAAAAAAAAAAAAAAAAAAAAAAAGGGGGGGGGGGGGGGGGGGGGGGGGGGGGGGGGGGGGGGGGGTTTTCTCTTTTCCAATTAGGGTTTTAATAGGTTTCCCAAATAAAGGGGTTTCCCAAATTTTTAAAAAATTAGGGCCTTTATCCCCGCCCTTTTTGGGGCCAAAATTTTTAAAAAAGCCTAAGGCCCCCCCCGGAGGTTGGGTTGGGTTTTTGGGCTTTCCCACCAAACCCAAAATTTTTAAAATTTTAAATTTTGCCCAATTTTTTTCCCCCCTTTTTTTTCCCTTTTTGGGTTTGTAGACTGTGCCTCTGTCTAACAGTGACACAGAAGTCATACCTGGGTAAACCTACAATCTCCCATCCACTCATCAAGATTCCTCTTGAAGAGAGTCAATGAGGACTCTGCCTAACCTGGACTGGGATTTTATTCCAGAGTGAAGGGAGCCTCTGGTTATGAATCTGTCCCCCAGCATGTCCTATTTATTTCAGTGCTGAGGTTCAAGTTTTCGGTAGCTCGATGGGATTTGGATTTTCTGAGGTGCAGCATGTCCATTAATTCGGGTTGGACATGGCTTTATACATCAGGCACAGATCGGCACTGAGCAGGGGGGATGCCACTGAGTAGAGCTGGAGTTTCTTTAACCGGGGAGCATATGGCATCTGTTTGAGCCCTTTGATCCTCTTGGTGAGGTACTTTTGGGGTCTTTCCAGTTGCTGCAGGTGTCTGGTAAGGTACATCCCAAAAGGGGCATTGTACTCAATTATGGGCCTGATGAGGGATGAGTAAAGAGGCACGATGACCTCCCTGATCTAGATGTGAATCCCCTTTATGATTAGGTGGGCTATATAAAATGTTTTTCTAACCACTTTGGCCCTTTTTCAAATGAGAGATTGCTATTAACTTGGGTCCCCAGGTCCCTAATTACTTCTTCTGTACTTAATGGATTACCACCTATGTGGTAATTTGTGGGCACTTTGTTTTTGCCAAAGGGGATGACTATACACTTTTGGTTTAGCTTGAGGGCCCTGGCTCTGGCACCAGTTGTCTGTTTCTATGAGGCCCTTTTGGAGGATGCTTGTGTCGGCTGGAGTGTCGATTAGGGGCCCCGTTTTTCAGTCATCTGCAAACTTGGTCAGCCACAGTCCTTCCATGTTGGCCTGTACCTCCGAAATATATACCGAACAAGAGAGGTCCCAGGACTGAGCCTTGTGGGACCCCCCTTGTAACTGGTTTGGAGTCTGACATGGTTCCAGCAATTCTAACCATGTGGGTTCTGTCCTTGAGCCAGTTTGCAACCCATCTAGTGACATAGAGGTTTATATTTAAGCTGGTGAGCTTATCTATAATGCCCAAGTGGGGGTATTGAAGGCTTTCGAGGTCCAGGTAGGCTGTGTGGACCACCCCCCCGTCAATGGCCTTAGTGACTGTTTCAAAGAAATCAACCAGGTTTAAGAGGCAGAATCTGCCCTTAACAAAGCCAAACTGGGTGGGAGCCAGTGTCTGTAGGTCCCCAATATCTTTATTTATGAGGTCCATGATGATCCTTTCCATAGCTTTGCAGACCAAGCAAGTCAGGCTTATGGGGCGATAGTTTCCAGGATCTGTTGAGGCACCACCTTTGTGGAGAGGGACCACTGTTGCTGTACACCACTCTTTGGGTACATATCCTGTAGTAAGGCTGAGATTGAACAGTAGTTTTATGTTTGGGTTTAGCTCTTCTTGGAGTTCATGTAGGACGCAGCCCGGGACACCGTCTGGTCCCATTGATGCTGTGTTTTTTGCTTTGGAGAGGGCAGCTCTTACCTGAGCATCTGAGATGTCAGGGGGAGAGCACTCTGCTGGGATAGATATTTGCCCTTTTGGTGGGGAGAAGTTTGCACTGAACCTGTCAACTAGGATGTTGGCAATGTCTGTGGGTTTGATGTATTTTTTGTCATTTTGAACTAATTCTGAGCATATCTGGGAATTCTCACCCAGGTTCCTAACATAACTAAAGAAAGCCTTGTGATTATCCTTAGTATCCTGTGCAATTTTTCTCTCAAAGCTGGCCTTAGACGATTTTTTTGAGTGCCCGTAGTTTTTGCTAATACTGAGCAGAGATGCCAACTTTTTTGGGGATTTTGCTTTATCATGTAGTAGCTTCCTCCTTCTATTGTATAGTTTGTTTATGGCTGGGGTCCACCAGACAGGACGTCTGCCTTTGGAGGATTGGGACTTGGTTTTATTTGGGATTTTGATCCATGCATTCCTGAAGGTGTTCATAGAATGCGTTATAAAGGATTGTGCGGTCTGGGCCCCACAGGCCCAGGGGGTTTGAAGGATTCCACCTCGGTTTTGAGGAGGGGAAATTTGCTTTAGAGAAGTTTTTCACTGTGGTTTTCAGGGCAGGGGATGGAGTCGGGATGCGAATATCCAGTGAGATTAGTTTATGGTCTGATCTTACCAATGAGGGATACACTTTGGTCTGGAGCATAGACACCCCATGTTGGTGAGGACCAGGTCCAGTATGTTTACACCCCTTGTGGGAGTGATAACAAGTTGTTACATAGCATTTGAGTTTATAAATTTCTAGGAACCTTTGGGCTAGGGGGTTGGAGCAGAGTAATGCTCCCAGTCTATGTTTGGGTAGTTGAAGTCGCCCCAAAATAATGGTGTTTGGAGAGACCTTCATATTTTCCAGTGTTCTCAGGAAGGCCGAGTGGGGTTCCTGGGTTTGGGAGGGTGGTCTGTAGCAGGCTATAAACTGGAAGGCAGTTTTACCCACAGTTAGTTGCACATGGATAGTATCTGATGCTTCGTGCTGTGCCACCAACCTGAGGGGGGTGGGTATCTTTAAATATTGATACTCCCTCCTTTTGTGGTTCGGGGCCAAGTTTTGGGCCCAAAAGCATGGTATGAGGTATAACCTGGTAGTGCTGGGTGCTCTGGGGCCTTGAACCCCGGGTTTTTGTTACTGCACAGATATCGATGTTCTCCATGCTAAGGAGAGTTTTGAGGGGTGCATCTTGAGGTTTAGACTTCTATGCCAGGTTTCACACAAGCATACTACAGTATGCTACTTTGTATGCAGATGTGCATACCATATGCTATCACACAGGTACATGATGTCACATGCACAGTGCAAAATGTGGCTGTCATACAGTCATGGATAATGTTTATACTGTTGTGTCGCCCCCCATACAGGTACCTCTGGGGGCGCACAGACATGGGTCCGCACAGGTGAGACTGTTGTCAGTATCAGGAATGTTACAGTGTAGAGTTATTTGCCATGTGGCCAGGTATAACATGCACACCTGGGTTTAGTTCCAGTCACGTTTTACAGGTTGCACCACCAGACACACACATGCCACCCGGGGCAGTAGATACAACCGATTTTACACCGCATGAAACCACAGTACCTGTCAATGTGATATGTGCGGTCAGCTATACATACCACAGTGAAGGTTTTCTACAATGGATGCATATGTAGTATGCATTGAAACAACATTCGTAACACAGTAACCCCACAGTGAGCAGTGATCTGGGCACCACACAGGTGTCACCAATGTGACATATGCCCCTACATTGTGTGCACACATTGTGACACGCCACCCAACATGTCCCAAGCTGGTGGTGTTCTGTCTGCAATATTGTCACATCATCACATGACCTACACTCGACATAACAAACATCCACACTGTTGTCTGCATAGCCCTGTGGAGTGTGACACCTCTGACATGTATGGGTGTATGTCACATGGGACACCACAGACATGTGTACAAGATGCCCATCACACACAATTTGTCCAAGTCCCGCTCCCCATGGCCATGGGTGATAGCCCCGGCATGGCCCACACAGTACGCCTGATGTGGATAGACCCTTTTCACATTTTCCACACATAGTGCAATCAAACCATAGTGGACCACCTGTACATTTGATTTTTACACCGGGCAACCGAATGCCTGTTCGCCACCGGAGGTGCCCCCGATGTCTACCATATATGTGTGGAACAGCATGACTGTGTTGCAGTCATGGCATTGCAATGCATCCATGTTATGCATTGCACAGCAACATACATGGGCCCTGTTGCCATGCAGTGGCACAGTGCCAGTACCCACACTGTATAGCTATGTACACGGCTCACACTAACCACACCTGACATACATATTTCTGAACATGCATTCTATCTGTAGGCTGTACACACAACACTGCACTGTGAAGCCTATTATGATGTGGTGCATGTGGTGGGACACCATTGTGTCACACATGTATACATGTCACTGCACATGGGGGATTACATGTCAAGGTAAGCCAGCCATGTGTACTGTTAACCTGTTTGTGGCCACATGGTGTATCCCGGGGATGCATGCAAACTACCATGATTGTGTGTACTGCATGCCTACTGATATGACACCTGCTTGATGTAGGGGCACCCCAGGGTGGTATGCATACTAACACTATTAATGTCTGAGCTGCATTCCTGTTGTAGTAGGAATGTTTCATGCCATCTGAAATATCACATGCATGGTGTGTCTGTGTGTGTTTGTCTGTCTTTTGTGTGTGTGTCTGTGGGTGTGTGTCTGTCTTTTGTGTCTGTGGGTGTTTTCTGTTTTTCTGTGGGGTGTTTTTGTGTGTGTGTCTGTGAGGGGTGTCTGTCTGTGTGTGTGTCTGTGGGGGGTGTCTTTTGTGTGTGTTTGTGTGTGTTTTTGTGGGTGTGTGTGTGTGTGTGTGTGTGTGTGTGTGTGTGTGTGTGTGTGTGTGTGTATGTGTGTGTGTCTGTGTGTGTGTGTGTGTGTTTTGTGTGTGTGTGGTGTGTAATGTACCCAGTATGTCTTTCATTCACAGGTGGTGTAGGGTTTCCCCGGGTCCATCTGATGTTAGTGTCCCCCCGGATACTAGCGGTGATGACCATATGCATGAGGTACAGGCAGGTTTTTCAGGGGCAGAATCTGCGCCATTGGTTACCATCCCACCTATGTCCCCTCATCCCCAACGGTTCTGATGCCAACACATACCACATCACCGGCCCCTAGAGGAAGGACAGTCAGCATCTTTTCATTGAACAGGAATGTGGGGGCTACAGAAGGTGTGACTACACACCGTGTTGCCAGTGCAATGACTGCTGCTGTGCCACACAGGCATTGGTGGTGCTGCTCGTAGGAGGACCTCTGGCAGACATGCACCCTTGGGAGCAGTGGTATCACCAGACGCATGTTCCAGAGTGTAATGGCGGCACAGGCCCATGCCGAAGGGCAGAACCAAGAAGGGCAGAGGCTGCAGAGGGCTGCAATGACTAAAAGACAACATCCAGTCATTGGCAATGCTCAACAGCAGATTGCTAATGTACTGGGTAGGGATTAGGTGAAATGGTTGGAATCCCGACCCAGGCATGGCAATCCGTGAGCGTGAGCTGTCTGTGCTGGAACACCTGGTAGGGGGGAGGTGAGGACACATGGGGGGAGGCCAGCAACACCACCTAGTGGAGGTCACGGTTTCCACCTCTCATGCCCACCCCATAGTGCCGGTAATAGCAGTGCAGCTGGTGCCACTGTCCACACCAGGACACAGCAGGCCACCGGGCGTGGGTCCGGTCCCATCGGGACACGGTTCCAGCAGACATGTGTCATCGGACAGTAGCCACTCTATACCTCCACCTGGTAGTGCCGTGCAACCCCAGGCAGGCACAGGTCACCGGGGCCCCGGGCGGACACAGTGAGCTGTACAACCTGCACTGTACAGTCTGGGGCTGTCAATTATACCCCGTGTAGGCATCACATATGGCTGAACTGTGTACAACCCCACACAGCAGACACAACTGTAGGGCTCCACCACATCCACATGCATTCTGCACAGACATGCCCAGTAAACTCACCCCCACACACACATGATGTTATCCATTGGTGCAGCCTATGCCCCTGGCTAAAAATATCACCCTGTGCATATGATGAAGCCTCTGCCATCCCTGTCATCCACACCATCGGTGGGGTTTTGCAAATATATTCTGATGCACAGGGGGGACAGGATAGTGAGAGGTGTATGTGATAACTGTGTATGCAAATTTTTGTTTCGGGGAAAAGCAGTGGTTTGGTTTTGTACTGACAACATGCAGCAGACATACCCATGTTGTGCAGGGCATGCATTGTAAAGTGTTCATGGTATTTTGATGGTTACATGTGTAGCACCATGTTGGTTCTGATAACCTGAATCCCTCCTATGGTGTACCCCATGTGCCTACAGGGGCACTGTTATTGGTCCCCACGTGTAGCTGTGGACTACCCACAGGCACATCTGGCAATAGCATACTACATGTACCCAACCTGCCTGACACCTACATGAAAAAGTCCGCCCTATACTGCACCTGACATGTGGTCGGGCCCCAGGCCCTGGACAGAGACGCACATACATAGCAGGACACACTACAGGTATGGTGACATGGTGCAGGTGTCGACACAACTGCTGGCCACTGTCACCTGTCACCCGGGGCCCCACTGTGGGAGCCCCTGTAAAAATGGAATATGGTCCCAAAGGGGTGTACACACGGGTGCACACCCCATGTGTGGTGGGGACACCTGCCTTTTGTGTTAGCACCCCCACAATACTATGCACCCACACGCCATGTCACAGGGGCGGGCTTGCACAGGTGGCCAGTATGGCTCACACCTATGGTATGCAGGGTTTTGCAATGCAGCACCAGTATGGGGGTCACCCTGTGTGGTTAGTGTCCGTTTACAACAGTATATTTGCATACACCCTCACACCAAGCAGCAGACATACAAAAATGCCAAAACATTGTGGGGACCACACATGTACACGGGAGACAACGGTTGCATGTACTGCACCATCCAAATCCATGCACCCCCCACTGAGGGTATGTACAGATCTCTACTATGGTGTACAGGGGTGTGTAGCACGGGACATATTCCCCCCTATGTGGCATACATGGGGCACATTCATGCACACATGTCAGTGTTTACTACACCCCTATGATAATGCAGGCATGCAGCGGGATGTAATTTGTCCCAACACTGTATCCGCAGATGTGCCTTTTATGCACTTGGTAGGTGTTACAGTTTTATGGGGGCATACAGGATGACACCTGACCGCTGGGGGTGCATTAGTGCACTGCCGTAACAGCCATGCAATGTTTCACATGGCAGGGTAGGATGGGGTGTGAACACCTGTGAGCCACCACCGCAACCCTGTGTAGACAGGTGTTTTAAAAACAATTTCATGTTTCCCTAGCTGTTTCTATGCCCCCATATAACGCCCCCATGATTTTGCATGTGGTAGGGGGTTTCAACTATGTTATGGACATCGGCCCCTGCATGGGTGTTGCACGTACATGTCCCTGTGTCTCCTGTTGCCTGTGTATGCATTGCCACTTTTTACATTTTGTTGACATACATGAAAATGGTTTTGGTATGGTATCAAGCTGTCACAGGAAAACAATACAAGGGTATGTGTCCCAGTCAACCCCCACACCCTGTAGGGGGAGCTTTCCCACAGACTTTCCACCTTCCTTTGGTGTAGCAACGCCAGTGTTATGCATGTGGTACATCACAGGTTTTTTTGTGCATGTGTAGTCCATGCAACACCCAAACATTGTATGACATATCCACGGGTTCATTGGTACAGCAGCAGGGGGCCACAGTGTGTTGTTGTGGGGACCCAACCTGTCCATGTATCGATATGGGGACTACATCACACATGTTGGATCATTGTTAGTACATTTTATTTGCCAACTGGTGTACACTGCTATAGCCTGGGACATATGTCCGCTGTTTTTGGACCGAGGCACTGCTGCACCGGACATGGTGTGAGGGCAGCACAGTGTTCACGCGTGTGTACATGTTTTCCGCACCCCCATGTGTGATGTCATCTGTGTGTGAATGTGTGTGACCACCCCCGGTGGACAGGTTTAATTTTCCTGCAGTGTACACTCGCTGCTTTTTGGGGCGCTGCAAGTGTGTGAGCATGCCCAAAACAGGGGTAGATGGAAAAAACACACACTGCCCCCTTTTCCCCTGTGATGTATGTTTTTTGCAAGCTAAGTGTGTGAGCATGCCCGGTTTCTGTTGTGTAGGGGGCACACAGCCCCACACTCTGCCCTTTCATGATTACACTCCATGTGTATGCATGTTTTCACTTTGAAAAGCTAATGTGTAGCATGCCCCGTAAGCATTTTGATGGACACACAGTACAGTGCACACTGCACCCTTCTGTGAGTATACCCCTTTCATGTATGTTTTTTTAACCCTTTTGTGGGATGCCCGGGGTTTTTTGTTGTGTAGGTGGAAAACAAAAGCCCACACCTGCCCTTTCATGATTAACCCATGTGTATGCATGTTTGTTTTCAAATGCTATTTTGAGCATGCCCAGTGGGTTGGGGAGATGGAAAATTCGTGAAGGGCCCTGTGAGTATACCCCCGTGCATGTATGTTTTCTTTTTAAACCCCTAAATGTGTGAGCATGCCCTTTGTTTTTTGGGTGGACACACAACCCACCCGCCCCTTTTTTGATTACACCCATGTATTTTTTGCCTTTTCCAAAATTTTGGGAAAAGCCGCATGGACACACAGTACATTGCACCGCCCGATTCCCAAACCTGCCCAATGACATCCTGCAAGCCTGTGCCCCTAAATTTTATTGTGCTTGAAAAGGTACCTACATCATACCATTGTTTTAAAGTGTATGGTTTGGGGATCCCACCCCTTTGTGTGTGTGTGTGTGTGTGTGTGGGGTGTGTGTGTGTGGTGCCCGCCTTTGGGAAGTAATGCTTTAGACGCTCACACACATTTTTTGCTCATTCCTTTGGGTGATGTCACCCACCTAGAGTATGCCTCTGACAGTGCTGTGCTCAGTAATCTCGTGCATTCTGTAAATGCATCATGCTGTAGGGGTTCATGTAGTTAGGTGTAGGTTCAACTCCCAGCCCTTCCCATTTTTGTGTGTGTGTGTGTGTGTGTGTGTGTGTGTGTGTTTCCAGCCCTGGGGACAGTAATGCTTTTAGACGCTTCACAAACATACATTTGCTATCAGGGCCCATTCCTTTGGATGATGTCACCCACCTAGAAGTATGCCTCTGACAGTGCTGTGCTCAGTAATCTCTAGGTTTTGTAAATGCATCATGCTGTAGTGTGTTCATGTAGTTTGGTGTAGGTTCAACTCCCAGCCCTTCCCACTTTTTGTGTGTGTGTGTGTTTCCAGCCCTCTGGGGGAATGCTTTTAGAGCTTCACAACACATACATTTGCTATCAGCCCTATTCCTTGGGGTGATGTCACCCACCTAGAAGTATGCCTCTGACAGTGCTGTGCTTAGTAATCTCAGCGTTTTGTAAATGCATCTCTGTTGGGGTTAGGGGTAGGTTCAACTCCCAGCCCTTCCCAATGTGTGTGTGTGTGTTCCAGCCCTGGAGCAGTGATGCTTTTAGACCCCCCCCAACACATACATTTGCTATCAGCGCTATTCCTTTTGGATGATGTCACCCACCCAGATGTTTCCCTGACAGTGCTGTGTTCAGTACCCGGCGTTTTGTCATTGTGTCATACGCCGCGGGTAGGGTAGGTAGGTGAAGGTCAATTCCCATGCCTGCCAGATGTGTGTGTGTGTCTATGCTCCCAGGGATGGGTTCGTAGGTTATGGTTTTAGACCCCAAAACACATATATCCTGCTGACATCTCTGTGTTTGGGGTGTTGAGACGCAGCTAGTGGACTGCCTGTGTGTCTGCTGTGGTTGGACCTCCGTAGCGTTTTCTAGCCCTGCTGTGGTGTGATAGGGTATGATGTGTAGGTTCCACTCCGCCTTGCCACATGTGTCTGTCTGTATCTCTCGATGTTTTACATATACATATTTTATGCCCATGGCGCTGCTCTTGCATGGACAGCTGTCGTCCCATGTATCGCATATGTGCACAGCTTACACATAGCAATGTGGTACGATGCAGATAAATGTCCATGCAACGCCCTTTTGGGAGGTGTTACACGCCCTACAGACATCTGCTGTATATCTTGGCAGACAGCTATCCTTGCCTTTCTGTCACTGTACTGCATACACCCCTAGACTTAGTGTATCATTGCCTGTTTATGGTGTGTGTATGTCTATCTGAGCTGTGTGCATGGTCGTGTATGTCCCACTATAATCATCTGTGCAAGTGTCGCCAATATAGGTAATCCATGTAGACTGCTGTTTAATGTGCATTTCAGCACATACCTGCGGGACTGCCCCCCCTACTGCGCACATTTCATCATCTTGCAGTGGATAATAATGTTTCCACACACATGTATCTGTGTCTGTTCATAACACTCCACCTCAAAGGATATCTGGACAAGGCCTTATGTGATAGTGGGACACTCAGGGCCAGTCATGACATGTTGCTCTTAGAAACATTGATAGTGGGCACAGTGATATGTTATGCATGTTTGGGATTTCTGTCTGATTTGGTGTCTTCATCGCATGTTTGTCATTGTTTCCTGTTTAGTTATCATGAGGGTGCCGGACTGTTACTGTTTTGGGAAAACAGCAAACATATGAGGCATACTTCTACACAGTCTGCCCTCTGTGCAGTTGCAGAGTATGTGTCTGATACAACATACCTACTGTCTGACTACAATAAAACACAGTGTATGGCGGCATGACAGACCACATGACATTACTTTGTATTTGCCACCACCCACAGACAGGGACAGTTCCCCACACAGGTCTACATCTGCTTATCCACACTAATTGTTCTTTCATGTACCATATTTTGCGTAGGGGTTTCCCAGTGGCGGGCTCAAAGATTGGGGGCCTGGTAATTGTTATGTTGACACCATGACACCCTGGGGACACTTACCTTTGTGTCTGGTTACCTTCCACATTGACCTTCGGGCCCGGCATTAACCCGGGGTTTTTTCATTTTTACATTTTTTTTTTTTCCCGGGTTATTGACTTTTAA